>NC_091466.1:6090243-6390243 GCF_027789765.1 Dendropsophus ebraccatus | reverse complement strand
TAGTACTGATCACTATACTAGTGCCCTCTCACCAGTGATGTATATACAGTGATATCACTGCTATATCCTGGTGTGTAGTACTGATCACTATACTAGTGCCCTCTCACCAGTGATGTATATATACAGTGATTACTATACTAGTGCCCTCTCACCAGTGATGTATATACAGTGATATCACTGCTCTCTATATCCTGGTGTGTAGTACTGATCACTATACTAGTGCCCTCTCACCAGTGATGTATATACAGTGATATCACTGCTCTCTATATCCTGGTGATCTGGTGTTAGAGGGAAGTTCTTTGAGGAAGTCTCTGGCCTCTTCTCTGTCCTGTAGACGGAGTCCCTGTATATGCGGCAGTGATATCGCTGACATGCAGCAGTTATATTTCCCTCATATGCAGGATGAATAGGGTGATTGTTCTCTTCTGGGTTAACCCCTTCTTCCCCACCCAACTCTTCTGCTCTTCTACTGTTTCTACTATAATCTGACAGCTCAGCAGAAAAGTCGGGTCTGGGATGTAAGAATTGGCAGCCAGCACACCTCTCCCCTCAGACCCGACTCTTCTGCTGAGCAGAGAGAAGAGGAGGTGTGTGTGTGTGTATATGTGTGTGTATATGTATGTATGTGTATGTATGTGTGTGTGTGTGTGTGTGTGTGTGTATGTGTCTGTGTGTGTATGTGTGTCTCTCTATCTATATATATCTGTATTTGATCTTTCTGAAAGTATCTGGTAAGTTGTATGTGAGACGAGGGAAAGCGGTGTGTCACCCAGCTTTCCCATCCTCCTGCAGACCAGACTGGTTGTCATCCACCTTTCCCATCTTCCTGCAGACTGGACTGGTTGTCATCCACCTTTCCCATCTTCCTGCAGACTGGACTGGTTTTCACACAGCTTTCCCATTCTCCTGCAGACAGGGTTGGTTGTCAATCACCTTTCCCATTCTCCCGCAGACTGGGCTGGTTGTCACCCAGCTTTCCCATCCTCCCGCAGACTGGGCTGGTTGTCACCCAGCTTTCCCATCCTCCCGCAGACTGGGCTGGTTGTCACCCAGCTTTCCCATCCTCCCGCAGACTGGGCTGGTTGTCACCCAGCTTTCCCATTCTCCCGCAGACTGGGCTGGTTGTCACCCAGCTTTCACATCTTCCTGCAGACCAGACTGGTTGTCATTCACCTTTCCCATCTTCCTGCAGACTGGATTGGTTTTTACCCAGCTTTGCCATCCTCCTGCAGACAGGGTTGGTTGTCACCCAGCTTTCCCATTCTCCTGCAATCTGTCACCCAGCTTTCGCATCATCGTGCAGACTATGTCACCCACCTTTACCATCTACCTGCAGACCAGACTGGTTGTCACCCAACTTTCCCATCTTTCTGCAAACTATGTCACCCAGCTTTCCCATCCTCCTGCAGACAGGCTTGGTTGTCACCCAGCTTTCCCATTCTCCTGCAGACAGGCTTGGTTGTCTCCCAGCTTCCTTATCCTCCTGCAGACTATGTCACCCACCCTTACCATCTACCTGCAAACCGGACTGGTTCTCACATTACTTTCCTGTCCTCCTGCAGACTGTCATCCAGCTTTCCCATCTTCCTACAGTCCGGGCTGGTTGTCACCCGGCTTTCCCATCCTCCTGCAGACCAGGCTGGTTGTCACCCAGCTTTCCCATCCTTCTGCAGACCAGGTTGGTTGTCACCCGGCTTTCCCATCCTCATGCAGACCAGGCTGGTTGTCAACCAGCTTTCCTGTCCTCCTGCAGACTATGTCACCTAGCTTTCCCATCCTCCTGCAGACCAGGCTGGTTGTCACCCAGCTTTCCCATCCTCCTGCAGATTGGGCTGGTTGTCTCCCAGCTTTCCCATCCTCCTGCAGACCAGGCTGGTTGTCACCCAGCTTTCCTGTTCTTCTGCAGACCAGGCTGATTGTCACCCAGCTTTCCTGTCCTTCTGCAGACCGGGCTGGTTGTCACCCAGCTTTCCCATCCTCCTGCAGATTGGGCTGGTTGTCACCTAGCTTTCCCATCCTCCTGCAGATTGGGCTGGTTGTCTCCCAGCTTTCCTGTTCTTCTGCAGACCAGGCTGGTTGTCACCCAGCTTTCCTGTTCTTCTGCAGACCAGGCTGGTTGTCACCCAGCTTTCCCATCCTCCTGCAGACCAGGCTGGTTGTCACCCAGCTTTCCCATCCTCCTGCAGATTGGGCTGGTTGTCACCTAGCTTTCCCATCCTCCTGCAGACCAGGCTGGTTGTCACCTAGCTTTCCCATCCTCCTGCAGATTGGGCTGGTTGTCTCCCAGCTTTCCCATCCTCCTGCAGACCAGGCTGGTTGTCACCCAGCTTTCCTGTTCTTCTGCAGACCAGGCTGGTTGTCACCCAGCTTTCCTGTCCTTCTGCAGACCGGGCTGGTTGTCACCCAGCTTTCCCATCCTCCTGCAGTCCCGGCTGGTTGTCACCCAGCTTTCCTGTCCTCCTGCAGACCAGGCTGGTTGTCACCCAGCTTTCCTGTCCTCCTGCAGACCAGGTTGTCCCCCATACATTGGACTGGTGGCAGGGGTGGAGTCCTTGGCGGGGCCCCTGAGTGGTGACGTGTGGCCCCCAGTCTGTCCCCGCAGCACATTGCACAATCCCCGGAGACCTTCGCTTCAGCCAGAGACAGTTCCTCAAATATTTTCCTGCTCATTTGCTATTTATTCAGAAGAGAAGTGGGCGGACATGAGAGCGCAGAGGGCAGAGTGACAGGATGAGACATCACAGCCGCTCGAGGAGAGAGACTGCTGCCACCATGGTGCCCACCGGCTGCTGTCTCCTGCTCATCCTGCTCTCCTGCCCAGCAGCCAGCACCACCAGCAGAGCCGAGACCCTCTGCCCCAAGCCAGGTAACCCTCTCCCCTCACAGCATGCTGGGAGTTGTAGTCTTACCTCAGCTGACGCTGACGCTCTAGTAGTGGTGACGTCTTCACCGGCCCAAAGAGCTGACGCTCACCGAGGACACTGTTTGTAGGGATACTTTAGATACCTACCCCCTTTCTTAGATACCTGAGCGGGGATACATACCCCCTTTCTTAGATACCTGAGCGGTGATACATAGCCAGCTTACTGAGACCCCTGAATGGCAGCCTGGTGACGGCCAAGCAAGGGGGCGCTGTGAACAGGCAGTCCTATGTAGCACCACAAATATGATGCATTAGATTAGGCTGCAGTCCCATGTAACCCCACAGAGAGCCCCTATCTGAGTCTAGATGATGCCGTTGGTTTTCCTGCAGTCCCATGTAACCCCACAGAGAGCCCCTATCTGATTCCAGATGATGCCGTTGGCTTTATTGCAGTCCCATGTAACCCCACAGAGAGCCCCTATCTGAGTCCAGATGATGCCATTGGCTTTATTGCAGTCCCATGTAACCCCACAGAGAGCCCCTATCTGAGTCCAGATGATGCCGTTGGTTTTCCTGCAGTCCCATGTAACCCTACAGAGAGCCCCTGAGTCCAGATGATGCCGTTGGCTTTCCTGCAGTCCCATGTAACCCCACAGAGAGCCCCTATCTGAGTCCAGATGATGCCGTTGGCTTTATTGCAGTCCCATGTAACCCCACAGAGAGCCCCTATCTGAATCCAGATGATGCCGTTGGTTTTCCTGCAGTCCCATGTAACCCCACAGAGAGCCCCTATCTGAGTCCAGATGATGCCGTTGGCTTTCCTGCAGTCCCATGTAACCCCACAGAGAGCCCCTATCTGAGTCCAGATGATGCCATTGGTTTTCCTGCAGTCCCATGTAACCCCACAGAGAGCCCCTATCTGAGTCCAGATGATGCAGTTGGTTTTCCTGCAGTCCCATGTAACCCCACAGAGAGCCCCTATCTGAGTCCAGATGATGCCGTTGGCTTTATTGCAGTCCCATGTAACCCCACAGAGAGCCCCTATCTGAGTCCAGATGATGCCGTTGGTTTTCCTGCAGTCCCATGTAACCCCACAGAGAGCCCCTATCTGAGTCCAGATGATGCCGTTGGCTTTCCTGCAGTCCCATGTAACCCCACAGAGAGCCCCTATCTGAGTCCAGATGATGCCGTTGGTTTTCCTGCAGTCCCATGTAACCCCACAGAGAGCCCCTACCTGAGTCCAGATGATGCCGTTGGTTTTCCTGCAGAACCATGTAACCCCACAGAGAGCCCCTATCTGAGTCCAGATGATGCCGTTGGCTTTCCTGCAGTCCCATGTAACCCCACAGAGAGCCCCTATCTGAGTCCAGATGATGCCGTTGACTTTCCTGCAGTCCCATGTAACCCCACAGAGAGCCCCTATCTGAGTCCAGATGATGCCGTTGGCTTTCCTGCAGTCCCATGTAACCCCACAGAGATCAGATGTTTACAGGGGGAGGGTCTTCCAGTCAGTGTCAGTCCACAGTACAAAGTCCAGAGTGCGGTCAGTGGAGCAGAGGGAGTCAATGAGGCGTGTAGTATCCAGCAGCACTGCCGGGGGGCGCCCCCTCACCTGGTTATTATACTGTGCTATAGGGGCCCCCCGGTCTGTCACAGCAGAAGTTTGTGCTTCAGAGCTGCCATCCTCATTGGCCATCTTGAAGGATATGGAGAGAATTCATTGGTCACCCAGTCAGCCCTGGGGTAGCAGTGTCCACATGACAGCCCACATGCACAGCGCCTCTCCTGTCCTCAGTGTGGATGCGGTATTGCAGCCTAGTTCCAAAAGGAAATAGTGAAAATCTGAGGACGGGGGGGGGGGGGGGGGGGGGGGGGGGGCCACGTTGTGCTTTTTCTAACCCTGGATAACCCCTTAAATTGGAAAAATCTGCCCCGAATCTGGAGTGTGTGAACAAACCCTGAGCGGGCTGACAATGAGCGGTTTGCTGAGCGGACCCCGTGCTTATGAGCTGCCCCCTGATCAGGCCAGGACTGACAACCTGGCAGACCGGGCCAATGCCATGTGGGCCGCCCAGATTTGCTATTCGGTGCGCTGAGCCGTTCCATGTGTGTTCGGGTGCCGATACATCTTGTATGTAAATGGGCAGGAGATTTGCATAGCGCTCGGCGCGGTCCGGATGGCGTCCCGGCCGAGCTCAGCACCAGCTGCTGTGAGAAGAGAAGTTGTGGGGAGCAGCGAGCGCAGGAGGATTTCCTCTACACCAGAAGCCATTCCAGCCTGATGGTTGTGGTTTACAGCCCGGGGAGGGGGGAATCTTCCACTATTACTGGGCTGGCTGCCACCCAGCTTTTCTGAGACCCTGAACAAGCAGCTTTAGCTCGGACAGTGCTCTGCAGGGTCAGTATTCTCTGGTAGATAAGTGCTCCGGGCATGCTGGTGTGGTGACCTCCGGTGTGGAGGTGCGGCCGGTCACTTGCCAGATGGCAAAGCAGGTATGATGGCACACCTGCTTTTATTTTAAAGGGCCGGTTACACCTTGTTCCCATGTGGACAGTGTCCTGCTAGGTTTTTGCGGGGTCCCTTGGGTGCTTATCACGGTGGTTAGGAGTGGAATAGTGACCCACCCGGACTATTGGTACCGCCACCCACAGTATGGGGAAATGTCCCAAGGATTGTGTGTATACTGTGTTGGTGCGGGATGAAGATTTACAGAGTCTCTTTATCATAAATAGAATCTGGTTTACTCTGAAGATACTTGTGTGCAGCAGAACATACAGCTGTGCGTACACCCCTAAGCTGATGAAGGCCATGCTTGGCCGAAACGCGTCCTTGTACCATATGTTTGCTACACTACAATAAAGAAGCATAATCTACTTGGTGAGTGCCGGGCTCTTCCTAATATCTGGATATAATACGTTAGACTTGATAAGACTCTTGATAGTTTAGGTTCCAGACCTGTAGTGAGAGCATAGAGAGAGTGGTACAGTCATGCTGAATGAGTTGCGTGCTGAGAGATACTAAGAATCAAAAGATTAGAGAGGAGGATGTTGTGAGAGTCCCAACCCAAGTAGTACTGTGCTCTGCCAGGATTTCAGAGGTAGAAGTAGAAGAATACTTGAGAAAAGAGAGAATACTTGTGCCCGTGTTTTGACTCTTTGGTCTTTGCACTACCTATTGCCCTACCAGTGTCGGGGGACCTGTCCTAGTGGGTGAACAAGCCCCAGACCTTGTTACCTGGGATGAGTGGAATGCTAAGATTTCCCTGTCCACACCCATGCTGCGAGATAGAGTTCATAGGCTTTTAGCAACTTTGCTCTATCCGGATCAGTTCCTTACTTCTTTATGGATACTGTCCTGCACTGTGACTCTCCTAGTCCACGGCATGGGTTGAGATAATCTCTGAATTGTCCTCTCTAAGGAAGGGCTTAACACTGCATAGTAGTGGGTGGAGTTACTTGAGAAGAAAAGGTAAGCTGCATGTGCCTTGGTCTGCTTCTTGACTGAACACTGAGACTGGGGACCTGGCGGAGGGCCAGGGCCCAACTGGACCACTATAGAGAGTGTTCTGGCTTGTGACCTTCCTCTACAGAGTCCAACTACAAAATACCTCTACACTTCCTCTACCCATGTGACTTCCTATCTACAGCCCCTGTAAGGTGTGCTGTGAATGGGTGAAGAGTGCATATGTGAGAAGTAAAGAGAGAAATGATAGGATAGAAGAAAGTACTCTCATTGGTCTACAGATCCATGTGACATAGAAACAAACAATAACCCTTTCAATACTACAGCTGTGCAATAACTGAATACACATACTTACAATAGTGACATCTTGTGCGAAACTTGGCAACACTACTACAGCACCACTTACGCACAAAAAGTACAGGCTTTTACGAAGAGTGTAACTAACGGCAGGGCCGATTCTGGGGTTGCGGCCGCCCCGAGTGATGGCCGGCATCGCCCCCTACCCACCCCCCCCCCGCCCCAGCCAGCCGCTCACCTGTCCCACGCCGCAGCCGGCCCGCGCTCTCCGCTGTCTCCATATCCCGTCAGGTCCCGCAAGGTCACCCTGCAGCTATCACGGACCTCCAGGCTGTAGTGAGTGAGTGGGGTGATCGGGTCGTGCGGGGCGCCCCCCGCGCGACCCGATCACCCCAACGCGTCCCCCACCGACCCCGGGCACTCACCACAGCCTGGAGGTCCGTGACAGCTGCAGGGTGACGTTGCGTAACCTGACGGGATGTGGAGAGCGCGGGGGCGACGGGACAGGTGATACTTAACAAAAATGACAGCAGAGGGGACATAATGCCGCCCCCCTGCCGGACCGCAAAATCTGCCGCCTGAGGCGGAAGGCTCATTCCGCCTCATGGCAGAAGCTGGCCTGACTAACGGCAAAACCCGTGGTGGGATACCACACTGCAAATTGTAGTCTTGCAGTCCGTAGGTATAACGTTGCTGTAGATAATAATAGCGTCCTATACACGTTCTTCTCTCCAGTGGTTCCTGAGGACGCCATCTTGGCTACACTCCACTCCTGTGTAAACCTGACCTGCGTAGGGTGTGAAGGTTTGGTGACCTGGAGACGTCATAGCCCGCCGGGGACCCCGAGACACCTGGAAGTGATGGAGAGCGGCCATCTTGCGGTGGATTCTGTGACCTATGAGGACGAGGATGGTTACACCTGTTATAAGGACGAGGCCCCTGTGTGTTCTGTGGAGCTGAGGGTGAAAGGTGAGCAGCCACTGGGGGGCGCAGTCACATGTGTACACGCTACCAATCCACAGAGCCAACTCCGACTAGGGTCATGTGAGCTCCATGAAGAGTGTGTGGGGTATGTTGTGGTCTCCAGAGTGGCCCCCGTGGAGTATTAGGTGCCACCATGATGCCTTGTTATCTCCAAAGTGGCCCCCGTGGAGTATTAGGGGTCACCATGACGCCTTGTTATCTCCAGAGTGGCCCCCGTGGAGTATTAGGTGCCACCATGATGCCTTGTTATCTCCAGAGTGGCTGCCGTGGAGTATTAGGGGCCACCATGACGCCTTGTTATCTCCAGAGTGGCCCCCGTGGAGTATTAGGTGCCACCATGACGCCTTGTTATCTCCAGAGTGGCCGCCGTGGAGTATTAGGGGCCACCATGCTGCCTTGTTATCTCCAGAGTGGCCCCCGTGGAGTATTAGGGGCCACCATGACGCCTTGTTATCTCCAGAGTGGCCCCCGTGGAGTATTAGGTGCCACCATGATGCCTTGTTATCTCCAGAGTGGCCGCCGTGGAGTATTAGGGGCCACCATGACGCCTTGTTATCTCCAGAGTGGCCCCCGTGGAGTATTAGGGGCCACCATGACGCCTTGTTATCTCCAGAGTGGCCGCCGTGGAGTATTAGGGGCCACCATGCTGCCTTGTTATCTCCACAGTGGCCCCCGTGGAGTATTAGGGGCCACCATGATGCCTTGTTGTGGTCTCCAGAGTGGCCCCCGTGGAGTATTAGGTGCCACCATGACGCCTTGTTATCTCCAGAGTGGCCCCCGTGGAGTATTAGGGGCCACCATGACGCCTTGTTATCTCCAGAGTGGCCCCCGTGGAGTATTAGGTGCCACCATGACGCCTTGTTATCTCCAGAGTGGCCCCCGTGGAGTATTAGGGGCAACCATGACGCCTTGTTGTGGTCTCCAGAGTGGCCCCTGTGGAGTATTAGGGGCCACCATGACGCCTTGTTGTGGTCTCCAGAGTGGCCCCTGTGGAGTATTAGGGGCAACCATGACGCCTTGTTGTGGTCTCCAGAGTGGCCCCTGTGGAGTGTTAGGGGCCACCTTGTGGTGGGGAATACAGGGGGGCACTTACTTATTACTGAGGACGTATGTGTCATATTCCCAGATGAGCTACAAGAGAACCGGCGTCTCCTCTGCTACCACCGCCATCCCACCCATAACGTCACCTGCGAGTGGACACCGGAGAAACCGCTCCACCCATCCTCCAACGTCACCCTCATAGTGGTGCGGTAAGTGATAATGTATCGCATGACTTAGATACAGCAAATGGTATCCCACAGCTAGGCTTAGATACTTGGTGGTGATACGATGTCCTCTCGGTCCTGCAGAGAGTTGGAGCCCATGTACTACCCCTGCTCCTACATCAGCCCCCGCCGGCTCTTCACCTGCTTGTCGCTGTATAATGAAGGAGACTCCCGGAGACACATCTTCTACCTGTGTGTGAGCGGCCGCACCGGCAGCGCCCTGACTGCCAACCTGGAGGCCAGCGATAAAGAGCTGTGTATGTATGGGTGGTCACATGACCAGAGGGGGGGGGCATATATATGAGTATAAGTGGGAGGGGCCTACATAGTACTATCATCTTCATAGTACTGCCATCACCTCCTACATAATACCGCCATCACCTCCTACATAATACTGCCATCTACATAATACCGCCATCACCGCCTACATAGCACTGCCATCTTCATTATACTGCCATCTACATGATATAATGCCATCATTGCCTACATAGTACTGCCACTTACATCCTCCTCATCCTACTCATCCGCTCCTACTCATCCTACTCATCCGCTCCTACTCATCCTACTCATCTGCTCCTACTCATCCTCCTCATCTGCTCCTACTCATCCGCTCCTCTTCATCCTACTCATCTGCTCCTCCTCATCCTACTCATCCGCTCCTCCTCATCCTACTCATCTGCTCCTCCTCATCCTACTCATCCGCTCCTCCTCATCCTACTCATCCGCTCCTCTTCATCCTACTCATCCCCTCCTCCTCATCCTACTCATCCGCTCCTCCTCATCCTACTCATCCGCTCCTCTTCATCCTACTCATCCCCTCCTCCTCATCCTACTCATCCGCTCCTCCTTATCCTACTCATCCGCTCCTCCTCATCCTACTCATCCGCTCCTCTTCATCCTACTCATCCCCTCCTCCTCATCCTACTCATCCGCTCCTCCTCATCCTACTCATCCGCTCCTCCTCATCCTACTCATCCTACTCATCTGCTCCTCCTCATCCTACTCATCCGCTCCTCCTCATCCTACTCATCTGCTCCTCCTCATCCTACTCATCCGCTCCTCTTCATCCTACTCATCCCCTCCTCCTCATCCTACTCATCCGCTCCTCCTCATCCTACTCATCCGCTCCTCCTCATCCTACTCATCCTACTCATCTGCTCCTCCTCATCCTACTCATCCGCTCCTCCTCATCCTACTCATCTGCTCCTCCTCATCCTACTCATCCGCTCCTACTCACCCGCTCCTCCTCATCCGCTCCTCCTCATCCTACTCATCCGCTCCTACTCATCCGCTCCTCCTCATCCTACTCATCCGCTCCTACTCACCCGCTCCTCCTCATCCGCTCCTCCTCATCCTACTCATCCGCTCCTACTCACCCGCTCCTCCTCATCCGCTCCTACTCATCCTACTCATCCGCTCCTCCTCATCCTACTCATCCTACTCATCCGCTCCTCCTCATCCTACTCATCCGCTCCTACTCATCCGCTCCTCCTCATCCTACTCATCCGCTCCTCCTCATCCTACTCATCCGCTCCTCCTCATCCTACTCATCCGCTCCTACTCATCCGCTCCTCCTCATCCTACTCATCTGCTCCTACTCATCCGCTCCTCCTCATTCTACTCATCCGCTCCTCATCCTACTCATCCCCTCCTCCTCATCCTACTGATTCCCTCCTCCTCATCCTACTCATCCGCTCCTCCTCATCCTACTCATCCGCTCCTCCTCATCCTACTCATCCGCTCCTCCTCATCCGCTCCTCCTCATCCTACTCATCCGCTCCTCCTCATCCTACTCATCCCCTCCTCCTCATCCTACTCATCCGCTCCTACTCATCCTCTCCTCCTCATCCTACTCATCCGCTCCTCCTCATCCTACTCATCCGCTCCTCCTCATCCTACTCACCCGCTCCTCCTCATCCGCTCCTACTCATCCGCTCCTCATCATCCTACTCATCCGCTCCTCCTCATCCTACTCATCCTACTCATCCGCTCCTCCTCATCCTACTTATCCGCTCCTCCTCATCCTACTCATCCGCTCCTACTCATCCTACTCATCCGCTCCTCCTTATCCTTCTCATCCTCCTCATCCACTCCTCCTCATCCTACTCATCCGCTCCTCATCCTACTCATCGTACTCATCCGCTCCTCCTCATCCTACTCATCCGCTCCTCCTCATCCTACTCATCCGCTCCTCCTCATCCTACTCATCGTACTCATCCGCTCCTACTCATCCGCTCCTCCTCATCCTACTCCTCCGCTCCTCCTCATCCTACTCATCTCCTCCTACTCATCTGCTCCTCCTCATCCGCTCCTCCTCATCCTCCTCATCCGCTCCTCCTCATCCTACTCATCTGCTCCTCCACATCCTACTCATCCGCTCCTCCTCATCCTACTCATCCGCTCCTCCTCATCCTACTCATCTGTTCCTCCTCATCCTTCTCATCCTACTCATCCGCTCCTACTCATCCGCTCCTCCTCGTCCTACTCATCCTACTCATCGGCTCCTTCTCATCCTACTCATCAGTTCCTCCTTATCCTACTCGTCCGCTCCTCCTTATCCTACTCATCCGCTCCTCCTCATCCTACTCATCGGCTCCTCCTCATCGGCTCCTCATCCTACTCATCCGCTCCTACTCATCCTATTAATCCGCTCCTACTCATCCACTCCTTCTCATCCTCCTCATCCTACTCATCGGCTCCTCCTCATCCACTCCTACTCATCCGCTCCTCCTCATCCGCTCCTCCTCATCCTCCTCATCGGCTCCTCCTCATCCTACTCGTCCGCTCCTCCTCATCTGCTCCTACTCATCCTCCTCATCCTCTCCTCCTCATCCGCTCCTCCTCATCCACTCCTACTCATCCGCTCCTCCTCATCCTCCTCATCCGCTCCTCCTCATCCTCCTCATCGGCTCCTCCTCATCCTACTCGTCCGCTCCTCCTCATCTGCTCCTCCTCATCCTCCTCATCCGCTCCTCCTCATCCTCCTCATCCGCTCCTCCTCATCCTACTCATCCGCTCCTCCTCATCTGCTCCTCCTCATCCTCCTCATCCACTCCTCCTCATCCGCTCCTACTTATTTCAGAGCTTATCAATTGGTTTTGCAAAAATATTCTCTAAGCTGGAGGGGGGGGGGCTATAACCTTATCTGTAATCATGAGGGCGATGAATGGAAGACCACCTCCAACACTCGGGATGGACACTTCAAATATCTGGTGATGCCCTTCAGGCCATTAAACGTCCCAGTGATCCTCCAAGACTTCCTCAACAATATATTTCAGGACATGTTATACAAGAGTGTGTCCGTTTATCTTGAGGACACATTGGTTTACTCCTCCGATCTCAGTTCTCACCGTAACCACGTCCGCCAGGTGCTTGCGTGAGAGCCGCCTTTATGCCAAGTTGGAGAGACGCCTCTTTGAATGCTCCATCCTGCCATTCTTGGGTTACATCATCTCCAGACAAGCAGTCCACAGTCCTAAGCTGGTCACATTCTCTGGCGGTCTCTGAGCCACCCAGCACTTCAGCGGTTTTGCTCATTTCTACCACCGATTTATCCCACACTTCTCATCGCTGGTGGCTCCTATTGTGGCCATCACCAAAAGGAGCAGGAACACATGAAGCAGAGAGCGCCTTCTCTCAACTAACATCCGCTTTCTCTTCATCCAAAGTGCTCCATCGCCCGGAGGCAGAGAAACCATTCTATCTAGAGGTTGATGTCTCTGCGGTTGGGGCTGGGGAGGTCCTGTTCCAGAAAAACCACCAGGGCAGAGCTGTCACATGCTGATCCGAGAGGAGATAGAGTTATTGGCTAGTCGGCCTTAGCATATTGGAGACATCTATTGGAAGGGGTCCTCCACCCAGTGACAGTCTGTACTCATCACAAAAATCTTGTGTACCTGCAAACCACTCAGCGTCGGAGCCCCCGTCAGGCATGCTGCTTCCTCTTCTTTTCTCGATTTACTTTCAGTCTCCTTTTGCACCCAGCAGCCAAGAACATCATGGCGGACGCGCTGTCTACAGCGCTGGAAGCCACGGACTTCATACATCATTCCTCCAGAAGGCTTGGTCACATGGCACTGGTGAGACTGAGAGATCCCTCCACATATCTGCAGCCAAGCTCTAGATCCTGACCTGGGGTCCTGCCTCCCTTAGTGTCGTGCATTCGGGGGTACACAGATCCCTTGATCTCATCTCCATGCATTACTGGTAGCCACCTCTTCTGGCTCGAGATATAAAGGTTTTTGTGGCCGCTTGCTTGGACAGTGTCTGCAATAAGAACTACCACCAAAAACCTGTGGGTCTCCTGTAGCCACCACTCCTGTGCCGGAGATTCCTTGGTGACATATTGCCATGGACTTTGCCATGGATCTTGCCCTCTCCTTGGGCTGCTCTCTAATCTGGGTCGTGGTGGACTGATTTTCTAAATTGGCACCTTTCAGTCTTCGGCCTACCATCCCCAATCCAGCGGGCAGGTGAAACGGAGGAATGAGATTTTAGGCAATTATCTTCACCAATTTGTATCAGCCCATCAGGACGATTGGTCCCTCTGCTGCCATGGGTGGAGTTTGCTTATAACCCTCTAGCGGCTCCTTTGGGGATGCTCCCTTCCACATAGTCTATGGCCAGTACCTTCCACATCCTTTGTGCTTCCTATGACTTTGGAAGTTCCGGCCGTTCTCCGAACCTCCGAACATCAAAAGAAACAAGAAACGCACCCAAACTTCAGCCTGGAGGCAAAGTCTGGCTGTCTTCTAAGAATACTCACCTATGGGTCCCTAGTTTGAAGTTGGCCCTTCATTACTTAGGGCCCTTCACCATACGAAGACAAATCCATCCAGCTTCCTCCGAGCTCCGCTTACCTCCATCTCTGCGGATCCACAACTCACCTCAAGCATCTCATCCTTATCCGCTACTCTGGTAAAACCACTTCTCCTACCCCAGTGTCCGGCACTCACCATGTCTACAAGGTTAAAGAGATCTTGGATGTGAAATGTCCGGGAGGCCGAGTTTACTGTGTAGTAGATTGGAAAGGCTGTGGGCCAGAAGAGAGATCCTGGGAACCTGAAGAGAACATGACTGCCCTGCACGGGATCCCGACCTGCTGCAGGGGGCTCTGGCCTGTGTTGTGCCAATGTTGTGTATGGGGGCGATATACCAATGATGTGTATGGGGAGGGGGTATATACCAATGATGTGTATGTGTGGTGTGCCACCCCCGTGTTAGTATGGAGGTGGTATGGCTGGTCACTTGCTAGGTGGCGAAGTGTGACGCCAGCTCTATGGAGATGTAACCGGACCCAAGGGTGTCATGACGCCAGTGCCGGTTGGGCACACAGGTATGGTCTCACACCTGCTTTTATTTTAGAGGGCCGGTTACACCTTGTTCCCCTGTGGTCAGTGACCTGCCGGGCTGTTATGGGGTCCCTTGGGTTGTTATCACGGTGGTCCGAAGTGGAGTAATGACCCACCCAGACTATTGGCACTGCCACCCACAGTATGGAGAAATGTCCCAAGGAGTGTGTGTATACTGTGTTGGTGCGGGACGAAGAATCACAGAGTCTCTTTATCATAAATACTCTGTTTACTCTGAAGGTACTTGTGTGCAGCAGAACATACAGCTGTGCATTGACAGGATACTTTATACCTGTTAGGACACTTAACAGTTCAGGATCCAGATCTGTGATAGGAGTATAGCGAGAGGTACAGTCGTGCTGACTGGGTTGTGTCTTGAGAGGTAGAAGAATTTGAGGAGTAGAGAGGAGGATGTTGTGAGAGTCCCAACCCAAGTAGTACTGTGCTCTGCCGGGATGTTGGAGGATGAGGAAGAAATAGAAGAATACTTGTCAGAATGAACCATCTATTGCCCTACCAGTGTCGGGGGACCCATCCTAGAGGGTCACACAAGCCCCAGACCCTGTTACCTGGGATGAGCGGAATGCTGAGGTTTCCCTGCTGACACCCTCGTTGCGAGATAGAGTTCATAGGCTTCTAGCAACTTTGCTCTATCCGGATCAGTTCCTGGCTTTCTGCCTTTATGGATATTGTCCTGCACTGTGACTTCCTAGTCCATGGCGTGATGATCTCTGACTTGTCCTCTCCTGTAAGGGTTCTAACACTGCATAGTGCTGAGTAAGGTTACTTGAAGAGAAACTGTTAGGTGCGTCTTGTCTCTATGAAGTGTCATGACCCAAGACCTCATACGAAGGCTGGGGACCTGGCGGAGGGCCAGGGCCCAAAGGAACCACTGTAGGAAGCGTTCTAGCTTGCGTCCTTCCCCTACAACGTCCAATAGCGAAAGACCTCTACACTTCCTCTACCCAGGTGATTTCCTGTCTACAGCTCCCTGTAAGGTGCACTGTGAATGGGTGAAGAGTGCATGAAGAAGAAGTAAAGAGAGAGATGATAGGAGAGAAGAAGATACTCACATAGGTTCACAGATCCATGTGACATATAAGCAAACAATAACCCTTTCCATACTTCAGCTGTGCAGCAACTAAGTACACATACCTACAATAGCGACTTCTAGTGGTGAAACGTTATCACTACTACATCACCACTTACAATAAGTACAGACCTTTGCAAAGAGTGTAAACAGTAGTAACACCTGGGGGGGGTACATACCAATGATGTGTATGGGGGGTACATACCAATCATGTGTATGGGGGGGTACATACCAATCATGTGTATGGGGGGGTACATACCAATCATGTGTATGGGGGGGTACATACCAATCATGTGTATGGGGGGTACATACCAATGATGTGTATGGGGGGGTACATACCAATCATGTGTATGGGGGGGTACATACCAATCATGTGTATGGGGGGGTACATACCAATGATGTGTATGAGGGGGGCATATACCAATGATGTGTATGAGGGGGGCATATACCAATGATGTGTATGGGGGGGGCTATTTAGCAATGATGTGTATGGGGAGGTACATACCAATGATGTGTATGGGGGGGTTATATACCAAAGATGTGTATGGGGAGGTACATACCAATGATGTGTATGGGGGGTACATACCAATGATGTGTATGGGGGGGTACATACCAATGATGTGTATGGGGGGGTACATACCAATGATGTGTATGGGGGGGTACATACCAATGATGTGTATGGGGGGGTACATACCAATGATGTGTATGGGGGCATATACCAATGATGTGTATGGGGGGGGTATATAGCAATGATGTGTATGGGGGGGTACATACCAATGATGTGTATGGGGGGTACATACCAATGATGTGTATGGGGGGGTACATACCAATGATGTGTATGGGGGGTACATACCAATGATGTGTATGGAGGGGTACATACCAATGATGTGTATGGGGGGGGGGGTTATATACCAATGATGTGTATGGGGAGGTACATACCAATGATGTGAATGGGGGGTACATACCAATGATGTGTATGGGGGGTACATACCAATGATGTGTATGGGGGTACATACCAATGATGTGTATGGGGGGGTACATACCAATGATGTGTATGGGGGGGTACATACCAATGATGTGTATGGGGGGGTACATACCAATGATGTGTATGAGGGGGGTACATACCAATGATGTGTATGGGGGGGTTATATACCAATGATGTGTATGGGGGGGTATATACCAATGATGTGTATGGGGGGGTACATACCAATGATGTGTATGGGGGGGTACATACCAATGATGTGTATGGGGGGGTACATACCAATGATGTGTATGAGGGGGGTACATACCAATCATGTGTATGGGGGGGTACATACCAATGATGTGTATGAGGGGGGCATATAGCAATGATGTGTATGTGGGGGGTATATACAAATGATGTTTGGGGGGGTATATACCAATGATGTGTATGGGGGGGGTATACAGCAATGATGTGTATGGGGGGTACATACCAATGATGTGTATGGGGGGGTACATACCAATGATGTGTATGGGGGGTACATACCAATGATGTGTATGGGGGGTACATACCAATGATGTGTATGGGGGGGTACATACCAATGATGTGTATGGGGGGGTTATATACCAATGATGTGTATGGGGGGGTACATACCAATGATGTGTATGGGGGGGGGGGTATATACCAATGATGTGTATGGGGGGGTACATACCAATGATGTGTGTGGGGGGTACATACCAATGATGTGTATGGGGGGGTACATACCAATGATGTGTATGGGGGGGGGTACATACCAATGATGTGCATGGGGGGGTACATACCAATGATGTGTATGGGGGGTACATACCAATGATGTGTATGGGGGGGGGGTACATACCAATGATGTGTATGGGGGGCTACATACCAATGATGTGTATGGGGGGGCATATACCAATGATGTGTATGGGGGGGTACATACCAATGATGTGTATGGGGGGGTACATACCAATGATGTGTATGGGGGGGTACATACCAATGATGTGTATGGGGGGGTATAAAGCAATGATGTGTATGGGGGGGTACATACGAATGATGTGTATGAGGGGGGGTATATAGCAATGATGTGTGTGTGTGTGTGGGGGGGGGGGTTATATACCAATGATGTGTATGGGGGGTATATACCAATGATGTGTATGGGGGGTATATACCAATGATGTGTATGAGGGGTATATACCAATGATGTGTATGGGGGGGTATATACCAATGATGTGTATGGGGGGTATATACCAATGATGTGTATGGGGGGTATATACCAATGATGTGTATAGGGGGGTATATACCAATGATGTGTATGGGGGGGTATATACCAATGATGTGTATGGGGGGTACATACCAATGATGTGTATGGGGGGGTACATACCAATGATGTGTATGGGGGGGTATATAGCAATGATGTGTATGGGGGGGTACATACGAATGATGTGTATGATGGGGGGTATATAGCAATGATGTGTGTGTGTGTGGGGGGGGGGGGTTATATACCAATGATGTGTATGGGGGGTATATACCAATGATGTGTATGAGGGGTATATACCAATGATGTGTATGGGGGGTATATACCAGTGATGTGTATGGGGGGTATATACCAATGATGTGTATAGGGGGGTATATACCAATGATGTGTATGGGGGGGGGTATATACCAATGATGTGTATGGGGGGGTATATACCAATGATGTGTACGGGGGGGTATATACCAATGATGTGTCCCTATACTTGTGTGGCAGTTTCACCTCTGACCTCTCTTCTTGTCCCCAGTACACGTTGGCCCCCCACTCAATGTCCAGGTGACCCCAGTGCAGAAACAAACCAAGAGGCTGCAGGTGACCTGGAGGCGGCCGCAGTTCTGGGACACCATGTTCTATAAACTCGAGTACCAGGTCCAGTACCAGGTGGAGAACGCCGGGCACCCATCCAACGTGAGTCACCCCCCCCCCACACACACACACAGACACCCCCGCCACACACACACACACAGACACCCCCCCACACGCAGACACCCCCCCCACACACACACACACACACAGACACACACACACACAGACACCCCCCCACACACACACAGACACACACACAGACACCCCCACACACACAGACACCCCCTCACAGACACACACACACACAGACACCCCACACACACACACACACACAGACACACACACAGACACCCCCCCACACACACACACAGACACCCCCCCACACACACACACACAGACACCCCCCCACACACACACACAGACACCCCCCCCCCCCACACACACACACACAGACACACACACAGATACCCCCCCCCCCCCCCCCCACACACACACACACCCCACACACACACACACACACACCACCACCACCACCTGCTCAACTGGGGAAAGTGAAACCTTATTAGCAGGATCCACCCCCGCCATTACCGGAACCTGAGAAACAGCGTCAGCACATCCCTACAAGAAAACACCACCACTCACATCCAAAGCTGCACCCCATCATGTGCCCCATTCACCTCCAGAGCTGCACCCCGTCATGTGCTCTCGTTCTCTCTCTCACTCTCTTTCTCTCTCTCTCTCGCTCTCTCTCTCACCCTCCCTCGCTTGCTCTCCCTCTCTCTCTCGCTCTCTCTCTTTCTCTCTCACCCTCTCTCTCTCACCCTCTCTCTCTCACCCTCTCTCACCCTCCCTCGCCCGCTCTCCCTCTCTCGCTCTCACCCTCTCTCTCTTGCTCTCACCCTCTCTCTCTCGCTCTCACCCTCTCTCTTTCTGACCCTTTCTCTCTCACCCTCTCTCTCTCACACCCTCTCTCTCCCTCTCTCTTGCTCTCTCTCGCTCTCTCTCTCTCCCTCTCTTTCTCACTCTCTCTCACTTTCTCTCTCACACCCTCTCTCTCTCTCTCTCTCTCTCTCTCGCTCTCTCTCTTTTTCTCTCGCTCTCTCTCTCTCTCCCTCTCTCGCTCTCACCCTCTCTCTCTCTCTCTCTCTCTCTTTTTCTCTCGCTCTCTCTCACTCTCTTTCTCTCTCGCTCTCTCACCCTCTCTCTTTAGCTCTCTCTCTTTTTCTCGCTCTCTCACCCTCCCTCCCTCCCTCGCTCTCCCTCTCTCTCTCTCTCTCTCTCTCGCTCTCAGCCTCTCTCTCACCCTCTCTCTCTCACCCTCTCTCTCTCACCCTCTCTCTTGCTCTCTCTCTCACCCTCTCTCTCTCTCTCTCTCTCTCACGCTTTCTCTTTTTCTCTCTCTCACTCTCTCACCCTCTCTCTCTCGCTCTCTTTCTCTCTCTCTCTCTCTCTCTCTCTCTCTCGCTCTCCCTCTCGCTCTCTCTCTCGCTCTCTCTCACTCTCTCCCTCTCGCTCTCTCGCTCTCTCTCTCGCTCTCTCTCACTCTCTTTCTCTCTCGCTCTCCCTCGCTCTCTCTCACTCTCCCTCTCGCTCTCTCTCACTCTCTTTCTCTCTCTCTCTCACTCTCTTTCTCTCTCTCTCTCACTCTCTCACCCTCTCTCTCTCGCTCTCTTTCTCTCTCTCTCTCTCTCGCTCTCCCTCTCGCTCTCTCACTCTCTCACTCTCCCTCTCGCTCTCTCGCTCTCTCTCACTCTCTTTCTCTCTCGCTCTCTCACCAGTTGACCACCTGGGAGACGACCTTTGTCATAGACGACGCTGTGATGGGGAGGAAGCATCTCATCCGGGTGCGGGCCAGGGAAGAGTTCCACGACAATTGGGGTTCCTGGAGTGATGAGGTGGCTGGGACCCCCTGGTCAGGTGAGACCCCTGAAAGACTACAGCATCTACAGCCCCATAAACAGAGCTGAGCTCCCCCTAGTGGTGGAGGCAGGAGATGCAGCCAGAGGGAGCAGAGCTGTGGGATCCATATGGGGGGAGCAGAGCTGTGGGATCCATGTGCGGTGAGCTCCCCCTTGTGGTGGAGGCAGGAGATGCAGCTGGGGGGGAGCAGAGCTGTGGGATCCATGTGCGGTGAGCTCCCCCTAGTGGTGGAGGCAGGAGATGCAGCTGGGGGGCAGCAGAGCTGTGGGATCCATATGCGGTGAGCTCCCCCTTGTGGTGGAGGCAGCAGATGCAGCCAGAGGGAGCACAGCTGTAGGATCCATATGCGGTGAGCTCCCCCTTGTGGTGGAGGCAGGAGATGCAGCCAGGGGGGAGCAGAGCTGTGGGATCCATATGCGGTGAGCTCCCCCTTGTGGTGGAGGCAGGAGATGCAGCTGGCGGGGAGGGGGGGGGGGGAAGCAGAGCTGTGGGATCCATATGCGGTGAGCTCCCCCTTGTGGTGGAGGCAGGAGATGCAGCTGAGGGGGGGGGGGGGGGGAGCAGAGCTGTGGGATCCATATGCAGAGAGCTCCCCCTAGTGCTGGAGGCAGGAGATGCAGCCAGGGGGGAGCAGAGCTGTGGGATCCATATGTGGTGAGCTCCCCCTAGTGGTGGAGGCAGGAGATGCAGCTGGCGGGGAGGGGGGGGGGGAAGCAGAGCTGTGGGATCCATATGCAGAGAGCTCCCCCTAGTGGTGGAGGCAGGAGATGCAGCCAGGGGGGAGCAGAGCTGTGGGATCCATATGCAGAGAGCTCCCCCTAGTGGTGGAGGCAGGAGATGCAGCCAGGGGGGAGCAGAGCTGTGGGATCCATGTGCGGTGAGCTCCCCCTAGTGGTGGGGGCAGGAGATGCAGCTGGGGGGGGAGGGGAGCAGAGCTGTGGGATCCATGTGCGGTGAGCTCCCCCTAGTGGTGGGGGCAGGAGATGCAGCCAGGGGGGAGCAGAGCTGTGGGATCCATGTGCGGTGAGCTCCCCCTAGTGGTGGAGGCAGGAGATGCAGCCAGGGGGGAGCAGAGCTGTGGGATCCATGTGCGGTGAGCTCCCCCTTGTGGTGGAGGCAGGAGATGCAGCTGAGGGGGGGGGGGGGAGCAGAGCTGTGGGATCCATATGCAGAGAGCTCCCCCTAGTGGTGGAGGCAGGAGATGCAGCCAGGGGGGAGCAGAGCTGTGGGATCCATATGTGGTGAGCTCCCCCTAGTGGTGGAGGCAGGAGATGCAGCTGGCGGGGAGGGGGGGGGGGAAACAGAGCTGTGGGATCCATATGCAGAGAGCTCCCCCTAGTGGTGGAGGCAGGAGATGCAGCCAGGGGGGAGCAGAGCTGTGGGATCCATATGCAGAGAGCTCCCCCTAGTGGTGGAGGCAGGAGATGCAGCCAGGGGGGAGCAGAGCTGTGGGATCCATGTGCGGTGAGCTCCCCCTAGTGGTGGAGGCAGGAGATGCAGCCAGGGGGGAGCAGAGCTGTGGGATCCATGTGCGGTGAGCTCCCCCTAGTGGCGAGCACATGTACACAGTATTATTTATCACACACAGCGCCCCCTACAGGCACATGGAATAATCTGCACTTTTTTCTTCCCACAGACACCACAACTCCTCAGGTAAGTGTAAGATCTGCAGGAGGGAAAACTCCTGAATCCAAGAATCCTTCATTCACAGAAGACTTTACTGCGCAGGTACCCACCGAAAACCGCACCCCGAGATCTGAGGAGGAGGAGCCCAAACCGCGCGAGAGGGGTAATAATAAGAATAGAGCCAACAGACAGGAGAGTGACACTCGGGGTGCAGGATAGTGAGACTTGGGGTGCAGGACAGTCACACTCGGGTACAGGATCGTGACATTCGGGGTGCAGGATAGTGACAGGGGGTACAGGATAGTGACAGGGGGTACAGGATAGTGACACTCGGGGTACAGGATAGTGACACTCGGGGTGCAGGATAGTGACACTCGGGGTGCAGGATAGTGACATTCGGGGTGCAGGATAGTGACACTTGGGGTGCAGGATAGTGACACTTGGGGGGTACAGGATAGTGACACTGGGGGTGCAGGATAGTGACACTCGGGGTGCAGGACAGTCACACTCGGGTACAGGATAGTGACACTTGGGGTACAGGATAGTGACACTTGGGGTGCAGGATAGTGAGACTTGGGGTGCAGGATAGTGACACTCGGGGTGCAGGATAGTGACACTTGGGGTACAAGATGGTGACACTTGGGGTGCAGGATAGTGACACTTGGGGGGTACAGGATAGTGACACTGGGGGTGCAGGATAGTGACACTTGGGGGGTACAGAATAGTGACACTGGGGGTGCAGGATAGTGACACTCGGGGTACAGGATAGTGACACTCGGGGTGCAGGATAGTGACACTTGGGGTGCAGGATGGTGACACTTGGGGTACAGGATAGTGACACTCGGGGTGCAGGATGGTGACACTTCAGGTACAGGAGAGTGACACTTGGGGTGCAGGATAGTGACACTTGGGGTGCAGGATAGTGACACTTGGGGTGCAGAATAGTGACACTTGTGGAACAGGATAGTGACACTCGGGGTGCAGGATAGTGACACTTGGGGTGCAGGATAGTGACACTTGGGGTACAGGATAGTGAGACGCTGACACTTCCCCCTGTTCCTGTACAGGTGATCCCCCCCCGGTGCGCCCCCTTCCTGTCTCGGCTTGGAGGGTCTCCTGGATCGCTCCTTGTGTCAGCCTTGGTTTTGTCCTTTTATTCTTCTTCGGGATCTGGATAAGGTGAGACCCCAATAGTCTATATGGACCCCCAGATTCTTTGTTGCTTGTCATCCAGCTTTTCCAGGGGCGGATACAATCACTTCTTATAATGAGCCATTTAAAGGGCCGGCGTTCATTGTGTGGAAATGTTTTTCAGGTATTGGGAGATACAGATCCTAAAAGTAAAATGGGGTGCGGTGCGCTCTCTATTCCATTCCTCCTCCAAAACAGCGCAGGCGAATCCCTCCCCCCTCCTGAGGCCATCTTCTCTGCCGCCATCGCTGACCGTCACTGTTCCTCCACTGCCGGGTAAGGAGTGAAGAAACGCCGATGAACGGGAGACAGCCAGAGTGCTTATCAGGCTCAACTATGGCGGACTGGTGGGCCAATCAGCAGGCAGATGGCATAGACCAATCAGAAGGCAGACAGCATGGACCAATCAGAAGGCAGACAGCATGGAACAATCAGAAGGCAGACAGCATGTGGCCCCAGTTATGAGATGTGACTGGGCGCGGCGCCTGTATATATATATGTATACAGTTACAGGAAATGAGTGTGCAACCTGTAAATGATTCCCCTCACACAATGGAGTACCTTCTGCAGGCCAGAAGTCTTAGTATTATGGGTGGAGTGGCTCTTTAAGGTGATGTTGGACTCTATGGGAGACGCTTGTATTGAAGAGGACACGGGTCACATGACTGGGCAGCATCTTGAGGTCGCACTGGGAATTTCCGGGAGTTTCTGGCCGAGGTTACGGCCACTTACGCTGCTATTTCTGGACACTTTACTGTTATTGAATTTCCAGGAATAAAAAAAGAATTTATCACAATTGTCACAATTTTCACTAAAGCTACTGAGGGAAGGGGGCTTCGTGGGGTGGGAGGCCTGGGAACCCCCAAACTCTGAGAAGAGACTCTGTAATAAAGAGGCAGGGGGCCTCCTGGGGGGGGAGGCCTGGGGAACCCCCAAACTCTGAGAAGAGACTCTGTAATAAAGAGGCATGGGGCCTCCTGGGGGGGGGGGAGGCCTGGGGAACCCCCAAACTCTGAGAAGAGACTCTGTAATAAAGAGGCATGGGGGCTCCTGGGGTGGGGGTCCATGGAACCACCAAAATCTGAGGAGAGACTCTGTAATACAGGGGAAGGAAGCCTCCTGAGGTGGGGGGTCTGGGGAACCCCAAACTCTGAGGAGAGACTCCGTAATAAGGGGAAGGGGGCCTCCTGGGGTGGGGGCCTGGGGAACCCCAAACTCAGGAGAGACTCCGTAATAAGGGGAAGGGGGCCTCCTGGGGTGGGGGTCCAGGGAACCCCAAAACTCTGAGGAGAGACTCTGTAATACAGGGGGAGTGGGCCTCCTGGGGTGGGGGTCCAGGGAACCCCAAAACTCTGAGGAGAGACTCTGTAATATAGAGGCAGGTGGCCTCCTGGGGTGGGGGTCCAGGGAACCCCAAAACTCTGAGGAGAGACACTAATACAGGGGGGAGGGGTCCTCCTAGGGTGGGGGAGCCTGGGGAATCCTTTCAGGTGTCATTAATTGAACAATACATTGCAGTAAAAACAAGGGGAAGCTTTATCAAACATGGTGTAAAGTGAAGCTGGCTCAGTCGTCCCCGGCAACCAATCAGATTCCACCTGCCATTTCTCACAGACTTTTTGGAAAATGAAAGGTGGAATCTGATTGGTTGCCGGGGACGACTGAGCCAGCTTCACTTTACACCATGTTTGATAAATCTCCCCCGAGGTCCTCAGCAGCACAGAGAATTTCAGGAGATGAGTCTGAATTATTACATTTAGTCATCATAACCTGTTATCTCTACTCCCACCTGCTGGACACTCTGTGATATTACATCCACATCATAGTAACCTGATATCTCTACTCCCACCTGCTGGACACTCTGTGATATTACATCCACATCATAGTAACCTGTTATCTCTACTCCCACCTGCTGGATACCCTGTGATATTACATCCACATCATAGTAATCTGATATCTCTACTCCCACCTGCTGGACACCCTGTGATATTACATCCACATCATAGTAACCTGTTATCTCTACTCCCACCTGCTGGACACTCTGTGATATTACATCCACATCATAGTAACCTGTTATCTCTACTCCCACCTGCTGGACACTCTGTGATATTACATCCACATCATAGTAACCTGATATCTCTACTCCCACCTGCTGGACACTCTGTGATATTACATCTACATCATAGTAACCTGATATCTCTACTCCCACCTGCTGGATACCCTGTGATATTACATCTACATCATAGTAACCTGATATCTCTACTCCCACCTGCTGGACACTCCGTGATATTACATCTACATCATAGTAATCTGATATCTCTACTCCCACCTGCTGGACACTCTGTGATATTACATCTACATCATAGTAATCTGATATCTCTACTCCCACCACCTGCTGGACACCCTGTGATATTACATCCACATCATAGTAACCTGTTATCTCTACTCCCACCTACTTGACACTCTGTGATATTACATCTACATCATAGTAATCTTACATCTCTACTGCCACCTGCTGGACACCCTGTGATATTACATCCACATCATAGTAACCTGATATCTCTACTCCCACCTGCTGGACACTCCGTGATATTACATCCACATCATAGTAACCTGATATCTCTACTGCCACCTGCTGGACACTCTGTGATATTACATCCACATCATAGTAACCTGTTATCTCTACTGCCACCTGCTGGACACTCTGTGATATTACATCTACATCATAGTAACCTGTTATCTCTACTCCCACCTGCTGGACACTCTGTAATATTACATCCACATCATAGTAACCTTTTATCTCTACTCCCACCTGCTGGACACTCTGCGATATTACATCTTCATCATAGTAACCTGATATCTCTACTCCCACCTACTGGACACTCTGTGATATTACATCCACATCATAGTAACCTTTTATCTCTACTCCCACCTGCTGGACAATATCTAATATTTCATCCACATCATAGTAACCTGATATCTCTACTCCCACCTGCTGGACACTCTGTGATATTACATCCATATCATAGTAACCTGATATCTCTACTCCCACCTGCTGGACACTCTGTGATATTACATCCATATCATAGTAACCTGATATCTCTACTCCCACCTGCTGGACACTCTGTGATATTACATCTACATCATAGTAATCCTATATCTCTACCCCCACCTGCTGGACACTCTGTGATATTACATCCATATCATAGTAACCTGATATCTGTACTCCCACCTGCTGGACACTCTGTGATATTACATCCACATCATAGTAACCTGATATCTCTACTCCCCCCTGCTGGACACTCTGTGAAATTACTCTTGTGCAATAACTGTAAAATGTACAGTGATATCACTGCTCTCTATATCCTGGTGTGTAGTACTGATCACTATACTAGTGCCCTCTCACCAGTGATGTATATACAGTGATATCACTGCTCTCTATATATACAGGTGTGTAGTACTGATCAGTATACTAGTGCCCTCTCACCAGTGATGTATATACAGTGATATCACTGCTCTCTATATATACAGGTGTGTAGTACTGATCACTATACTAGTGCCCTCTCACCAGTGATGTATATACAGTGATATCACTGCTCTCTACATCCTGGTGTGTAGTACTGATCACTATACTAGTGCCCTCTCACCAGTGATGTATATACAGTGATATCACTGCTCTCTTTATACTGGTGTGTAGTACTGATCACTATACTAGTGCCCTCTCACCAGTGATGTATATACAGTGATATCACTGCTCTCTATATACTGGTGTGTAGTACTGATCACTATACTAGTGCCCTCTCACCAGTGATGTATATACAGTGATATCACTGCTCTCTATATACAGGTGTGTAGTACTGATCACTATACTAGTGCCCTCTCACCAGCGATGTATATACAGTGATATCACTGTATATCCTGGTGTGTAGTACTGATCACTATACTAGTGCCCTCTCACCAGTGATGTATATACAGTGATATCACTGCTCTCTTTATACTGGTGTGTAGTACTGATCACTATACTAGTGCCCTCTCACCAGTGATGTATATACAGTGATATCACTGCTCTCTTTATACTGGTGTGTAGTACTGATCACTATACTAGTGCCCTCTCACCAGTGATGTATATACAGTGATATCACTGCTCTCTATATATCCTGGTGTGTAGTACTGATCACTATACTAGTGCCCTCTCACCAGTGATGTATACAGTGATATCACTGCTCTCTATATCCTGATGTGTAGTACTGATCACTATCCTAGTGCCCTCTCACCAGTGATGTGTATACAGTGATATCACTGCTATATCCTGTTGTGTAGTACTGATCACTATACTAGTGCCCTCTCACCAGTGATGTATATACAGTGATATCACTACTCTCTATATCCTGGTGTGTAGTACTGATCACTATACTAGTGCCCTCTCACCAGTGATGTATATACAGTGATATCACTGCTCTCTATATCCTGTGTAGTACTGATCACTATACTAGTGCCCTCTCACCAGTGATGTATATACAGTGATATCACTGCTCTCTATATATACAGGTGTGTAGTACTGATACCTATACTAGTGCCCTCTCACCAGTGATGTATATACAGTGATATCACTGCTCTCTATATATACTGCTGTGTAGTACTGATCACTATACTAGTGCCCTCTCACCAGTGATGTATATAGTGATATCACTGCTCTATATATATAGGTGTATAGTACTGATCACTATACTAGTGCCCTCTCACCAGTGATGTATATACAGTGATATCACTGCTATATCCTGGTGTGTAGTACTGATCACTATACTAGTGCCCTCTCACCAGTGATGTATATACAGTGATATCACTGCTCTCTATATATCCTGGTGTGTAGTACTGATCACTATACTAGTGTCCTCTCACCAGTGATGTATATACAGTGATATCACTGCTCTCTATATACCGGTGTGTAATACTGATCACTATACTAGTGTCCTCTCACCAGTGATGTATATACAGTGATATCACTGCTCTCTATATCCTGGTGTGTAGTACTGATCACTATACTAGTGTCCTCTCACCAGTGATGTATATACAGTGATATCACTGCTCTCTATATCCTGGTGTGTAGTACTGATCACTATACTAGTGCCCTCTCACCAGTGATGTATATACAGTGATATCACTGCTCTCTATATATACAGGTGTGTAGTACTGATCAGTATACTAGTGCCCTCTCACCAGTGATGTATATACAGTGATATCACTGCTCTCTATATCCTGTGTAGTACTGATCACTATACTAGTGCCCTCTCACCAGTGATGTATATATACAGTGATATCACTGCTCTCTATATATACAGGTGTGTAGTACTGATCACTATACTAGTGACCTCTTACCAGTGATGTATATACAGTGATATCACTGCTCTCTATATACAGGGGTGTAGTACTGATCACTATACTAGTGCCCTCTCACCAGTGATGTATATACAGTGATATCACTGCTCTCTATATATACAGGTGTGTAGTACTGATCACTATACTAGTGACCTCTTACCAGTGATGTATATACAGTGATATCACTGCTCTCTATATACAGGTGTGTAGTACTGATCACTATACTAGTGCCCTCTCACCAGTGATGTATATACAGGGATATCACTGCTCTCTATATATACAGGTGTGTAGTACTGATCACTATACTAGTGCCCTCTCACCAGTGATTAATATACAGTGATATCACTGCTCTATATATATACAGGTGTGTAGTACTGATCACTATACTAGTGCCCTCTCACCAGTGATGTATATACAGTGATATCTCTGCTCTCTATATACAGGTGTGTAGTACTGATCACTATACTAGTGCCCTTTCACCAGTGATGTATATACAGTGATATCACTGCTCTCTATATATACAGGTGTGTAGTACTGATCACTATACTAGTGCCCTCTCACCAGTGATGTATATACAGTGATATCACTGCTCTCTATATATACCGGTGTGTAGTACTGATCACTATACTAGTGCCCTCTCACCAGTGATGTATATACAGTGATATCACTGCTCTCTATATCCTGGTGTGTAATACTGATCACTATACTAGTGCCCTCTCACCAGTGATGTATATACAGTGATATCACTGCTCTCTATATACAGGTGTGTAGTACTGATCACTATACTAGTGCCCTCTCACCAGTGATGTATATACAGTGATATCACTGCTCTCTATATCCTGGTGTGTAGTACTGATCACTATACTAGTGTCCTCTCACCAGTGATGTATATACAGCGATATCACTGCTCTCTATATATACAGGTGTGTAGTACTGATCACTATACTAGTGCCCTCTCACCAGTGATGTATATACAGTGATATCACTGCTATCTATATACTGGTGTGTAGTACTGATCACTATACTAGTGCCCTCTCACCAGTGATGTATATACAGTGATATCACTGCTCTCTATATATCCTGGTGTGTAGTACTGATCACTATACTAGTGACCTCTGACCAGTGATGTATATATACAGTGATATCACTGCTATATCCTGGTGTGTAGTACTGATCACTATACTAGTGCCCTCTCACCAGTGATGTATATACAGTGATATCACTGCTCTCTATATCCTGTGTAGTACTGATCACTATACTAGTGCCCTCTCACCAGTGATGTATATACAGTGATATCACTGCTCTCTATATATACAGGTGTGTAGTACTGATCACTATACTAGTGCCCTCTCACCAGTGATGTATATACAGTGATATCACTGCTCTCTATATATCCTGGTGTGTAGTACTGATCACTATACTAGTGCCCTCTCACCAGTGATGTATATACAGTGATATCACTGCCCTCTATATATACAGGTGTGTAATACTGATCACTATACTAGTGCCCTCTCACCAGTGATGTATATACAGTGATATCACTGCTCTCTATATACTGGTGATCTAGTGTGTAGTACTGATCACATGTAGAAGTGTTCCAGTGATTCTCTATGGCTTGCGGCTTCACCCGTGTCGGCACCCCTTTTTCTTTGCACAGTTACTATCATCAGTGAATATTCCAGCACCATTATCACCATCACTGACGTGACCTAAATTTATTTGGGTGTAAAAGAATTGTAAGAGTAAGGCCCAGAACTGCGCCAACTCCTCACAGACAGTGAATGTACAAACTCTTTATTAGCTATTAGTATACAGGTATAATACAAGCGGCTATAGTAGGCGGCGCCATCTGATGGTGACATAGGTGACTACACTCTTCATTTCTTCAACCTGTTACTTTGCTCTTGTTATGGTGTGTTAGAGAGGCACACGCTTACAGACACGTCCGTCCTCATGTCACAGTCACTATCACACACTTACAGACACGTCCGTCCTCATGTCACAGTCACTATCACACACTTACAGACACGTCCTGGTGTCACAGTCACTATCACACACTTACAGACACGTCCTCATGTCACAGTCACTATCACACACTTACAGACACGTCCTCATGTCACAGTCACTATCACACACTTACAGACAAGTCCTCATGTCACAGTCACTATCACACACTTACAGACACGTCCTGGTCACAGTCACTATCACACACTTACAGACACATCCGTCCTCATGTCACAGTCACTATCACACACTTACAGACACGTCCTCATGTCACAGTCACTATCACACACTTACAGACACGTCCTCATGTCACAGTCACTATCACACACTTACAGACACGTCCGTCCTTGTGTCACAGTCACTATCACACACTTACAGACACGTCCTCATGTCACAGTCACTATCACACACTTACAGACACGTCCTGGTGTTACAGTCACTATCACACACTTACAGACACGTCCGTCCTCATGTCACAGTCACTATCACACACTTACAGACACGTCCTCATGTCACAGTCACTATCACACACTTACAGACACGTCCTCATGTCACAGTCACTATCACACACTTACAGACACGTCCTGGTGTCACAGTCACTATCACACACTTACAGATACGTCCTGGTGTCACAGTCACTATCACACACTTACAGACACGTCCTCATGTCACAGTCACTATCACACACTTACAGACACGTCCTGGTGTTACAGTCACTATCACACACTTACAGACACGTCCTGGTGTCACAGTCACTATCACACACTTACAGACACGTCCTGGTGTCACAGTCACTATCACACACTTACAGACACGTCCTCATGTCACAGTCACTATCACACACTTACAGACACGTCCTCATGTCACAGTCACTATCACACACTTACAGACATGTCCGTCCTCATGTCACAGTCACTATCACACACTTACAGACACGTCCTCATGTCACAGTCACTATCACACACTTACAGACACGTCCTCATGTCACAGTCACTATCACACACTTACAGACACGTCCTGGTGTCGCAGTCACTATCACACACTTACAGATACGTCCTGGTGTCACAGTCACTATCACACACTTACAGACACGTCCTCATGTCACAGTCACTATCACACACTTACAGACACGTCCTGGTGTTACAGTCACTATCACACACTTACAGACACGTCCTGGTGTCACAGTCACTATCACACACTTACAGACACGTCCTCATGTCACAGTCACTATCACACACTTACAGACACGTCCTCATGTCACAGTCACTATCACACACTTACAGACACGTCCTCATGTCACAGTCACTATCACACACTTACAGACACGTCCTCATGTCACAGTCACTATCACACATACTATTCATTCCATTGCTCATCGCCAACTACTCCTCACATCCTCCCATCCTTCTCACACTTACTTTTCATGTCCCCCGAGCTTGGCTCACCTCTAATTTTGGACACGGAGATATACAATAAAGCAGATTGTGCTAAAAAAAGTAGGAAGTAGAAGTCCCAACATTATAAGGAGGCCGCTATCTGTACGTGGAAGCCAAGTGGATGAAGGAGGACAGAGTGGCCAGAGAGCGGAAGGGCAGATGGCGGGGCGGGTGGGTGGGGGGGGGTTTGGCACAGCGTTCACTGAACCCTCGGCACAGGGTATAACAGGCTCATGTGTTCAGCCCCCTTGAAGGGTAACTTCTGGCTGGAGTAGTAGTGGATCACCTCCGGGATACTGCAGAAGACGCCGCTTGTCTGGTTCAGGGTGAACTTGTTGTCTTTGGTTTGGGCTACAATAATATGCACGCATCCCTGGCTGGTCCTAGGGGGAAGTGGAGAAAAGTGATGAGAGAGATGATGAGGTGATGTAGTGTTATGGTATATGGAATATGGAGCAGGCTCTGGAGCTGAGCGTCCTCTATACATGGTGGGTGTCAGCTGTGTAATATGGTGATACCAGGGTGACAGATAGATGAGCTCCGCTCCATGATGTAGTGTTATGGCACAGGAATATGAAGCAGGCTCTGGAGCTGAGCGTCCTCCATACACGGTGACTGCCAGCTGTGTAATATGGTGATACCAGGGTGACAGATAGATGAGCTCCGCTCCATGATGTAGTGTTATGGTACAGGAATATGGAGCAGGCTCTGGAGCTGAGCGTCCTCCATACACGGTGACTGCCAGCTGTATATTATGATACCAGAGTGACAGATAGAAGAGCTCCGCTCCATGATGTAGTGTTATGGTACAGGAATATGGAGCAGGCTCTGGAGCTGAGTGTCCTCCATACACGGTGACTGCCAGCTGTGTAATATGGTGATACCAGGGTGACAGATAGATGAGCTCCGCTCCATTATGTAGTGTTATGGTATATGGAATATGGAGCAGGCTCTGGAGCTGAGTGTCCTCCATACACGGTGACTGCCAGCTGTGTAATATGGTGATACCAGGGTGACAGATAGATGAGCTCCGCTCCATGATGTAGTGTTATGGTATATGGAATATGGAGCAGGCTCTGGAGCTGAGCGTCCTCCATACACGGTGACTGCCAGCTGTGTAATATGGTGATACCAGGGTGACAGATAGATGAGCTCCGCTCCATGATGTAGTGTTATGGTACAGGAATATGGAGCAGGCTCTGGAGCTGAGTGTCCTCCATACATGGTGACTGCCAGCTGTGTAATATGTTGATACCAGGGTGACAGATAGATGAGCTCCGCTCCATTATGTAGTGTTATGGTATATAGAATATGGAGCAGGCTCTGGAGCTGAGTGTCCTCCATACACGGTGACTGCCAGCTGTGTAATATGGTGATACCAAGGTGACAGATAGATGAGCTCCGCTCCATGATGTAGTGTTATGGTATATAGAATATGGAGCAGGCTCTGGAGCTGAGTGTCCTCCATACACGGTGACTGCCAGCTGTGTAATATGGTGATACCAAGGTGACAGATAGATGAGCTCCGCTCCATGATGTAGTGTTATGGTACAGGAATATGGAGCAGGCTCTGGAGCTGAGCGTCCTCCATACATGGTGGGTGTCAGCTGAATAATATGGTGATACCAGGGTGACAGATAGATGAGCTCCGCTCCATGATGTAGTGCTATGGTATATGGAATATGGAGCAGGTTCTGGAGCTGAGCGTCCTCCATACACGGTGACTGCCAGCTGTGTAATATGGTGATACCAGGGTGACAGATAGATGAGCTCCGCTCCATGATGTAGTGTTATGGTATATAGAATATGGAGCAGGCTCTGGAGCTGAGCGCCCTCCATACATGGTGGGTGTCAGCTGTGTAATATGGTGATACCAGGGTGACAGATAGATGAGCTCCGCTCCATGAGGTAGTGTTATGGTATATAGAATATGGAGCAGGCTCTGGAGCTGAGCGTCCTCCATACATGGTGGGTGTCAGCTGTGTAATATGGTGATACCAGGGTGACAGATAGATGAGCTCCGCTCCATGAGGTAGTGTTATGGTATAGGGAATATGGAGCAGGCTCTGGAGCTGAGCGTCCTCCATACATGGTGGGTGTCAGCTGAATAATATGGTGATACCAGGGTGACAGATAGATGAGCTCCGCTCCATTATGTAGTGTTATGGTATATGGAATATGGAGCAGGCTCTGGAGCTGAGTGTCCTCTATACGCGGTGACTGCCAGCTGTGTAATATGATACCAGGGTGACAGATAGATGAGCTCCGCTCCATGATGTAGTGTTATGGTATATGGAATATGGAGCAGGCTCTGGAGCTGAGCGTCCTCCATACACGGTGGGTGTCAGCTGTGTAATATGGTGATACCAGGGTGACAGATAGATGAGCTCCGCTCCATGATGTAGTGTTATGGTATAGGGAATATGGAGCAGGCAGGGATCTGATCCAAGATGTTTTTCCCCTAGATACTTTAGTCATTAGAGGCATCTAGGTAGTTATAAAGGAAGAGCTCCGCACCTGCCATCTAATAGGAGCACAGCGGTCACCTCCAGAAAAAAGTTTCAGGAACTGCCCAGAGCAGGAGAGGTTTTCTATGGGGATTTGCTGCTGCTCTGTATAGTTTCTGACATGGACAGAGGTGGCAGCAGAGAGCACTGCAGAACACACAGCAGTTCCTGCAGGACATACAGCAGCTGATAAGTACTGGGAGATTTTTTAATAGAAGTAAATTACTATATCTATATAGCTTCCTGGCACCAGTTGATCTGAAACAAGAACATTTTCCCCGGAGTTCCCCTTTAAGATGTAAAACTCGTATAGTTTATCCTCACCACCTATAAAGCTTCACTCTCTATTCTACTTACTTGAGTGCAATGGAGTATTTGCTGTTCCCAGATTCGCTGTTACGCAGGAGGTAGCTCGCCTCTCGGCAGGACTGCAGCCGGCTCTCCGCCTCTGCCCGAGTCACGGCACCGTGATACCAACTGTGGCCATGAGAGAGGCACAATGTGTTATAAACCGTCTGCACAGGCCATAGAGAAGACCCCCAGGACCCTGCAGAGCTCACCTCTGCTTCTCCAGGGGCAGGGTAGGATCCACCTTGTCGATCTGATCGGACTGGGATTGCTTCAGGACTTTGGAGGTCCAGCTCTTCTGGCGCTGGTGCAGCCGCCCAGCCTCCTCCTTGGCAGGGATCCTCTCGCTGTTTTCAAACTGGACTAAAAAAGAAGCAGAAGGTGCGGAGTAAATGAGATCCAGGGGTAAGGATCACTACTAAGCATACAATGCCGACCACTACATCATCTATTACAGCACTAAGGGGCTGCTGACGCTATGCTGGGTAGTATTACATCTCAGACATAGATGTAGCCCTGTGGTCTGTCCTGATCTAACTGTTACTAGAGACAGATTTCCCCTAACAGCAGGTAGTGAACATCAGACTGCAGAGACGTGAGACACCTAGCTGCAGATCCATCCTGCCCACACTGCTGATCAGCATTGTTACCGCTGCACCGATACATTGCTACAAATCCTCTACTGAGTATAAACCATTCTTATCCACTGACAGAACGTGGAAATTCAGGAAATAAAAAGAAATGGTATACAACATGTGACTGAGGACCCCATCCAGTGACTGAGGACACCGTCCAGTGACTGAAGACCCCATCCAGTGAATCGGTGCCCCCTAAGGCCGTGTGACGTCACAAAGTAACAGTAGGCGGTGATGTGGACGCAGTATCCACCTATTCTGCATATAGGCCCCCATTGACTTCAGTGGAAAAATATCTGCCACAGCGCTGAACCCTCTGCGAATTATTCACAGATTTTGCCCAGTGAAATGTAATCCACAGGTAATGCCCCCGGGTGCCAGGCCATACTGATAAGCCACACTGACAGGCCATACTGATAGGACACACTGACAGGCCATACTGACAGGCCATACTGATAGGACACACTGACAGGCCATACTGACAGGCCATACTGATAGGACACACTGACAGGCCATACTGATAGGACACACTGACAGGCCATACTGACAAGCCATACTGATAAGACACACTGACAGGCCATACTGACAGGCCATACTGATAGGACACACTGACAGGCCATACTGATAGGACACACTGACAGGCCATACTGACAAGCCATACTGATAGGACACACTGACAGGCCATACTGATAGGACACACTGACAGGCCATACTGATAGGACACACTGACAGGCCATACTGATAGGACACACTGACAGGCCATACTGATAGGACACACTGACAGGCCATACTGATAAGCCACACTGACAGGCCATACTGATAGGACACACTGACAGGCCATACTGATAGGACACACTGACAGGCCATACTGACAGGCCATACTGACAGGCCATACTGATAGGACACACTGACAGGCCATACTGATAGGACACACTGACAGGCCATACTGATAGGACACACTGACAGGCCATACTTATAGGACACACTGACAGGCCATACTGACAGGCCATACTGACAGGCCATACTGACAGGCCATACTGATAGGACACACTGACAGGCCATACTGATAGGACACACTGACAGGCCATACTGATAGGACACACTGACAGGCCATACTGACAGGCCATACTGATAGGACACACTGACAGGCCATACTGATAGGACACACTGACAGGCCATACTGACAGGCCATACTGATAGGACACACTGACAGGCCATACTGATAGGACACACTGACAGGCCATACTGATAGGACACACTGACAGGTCATACTGATAGGACACACTGACAGGCCATACTGATAGGACACACTGACAGGCCATACTGATAGGACACACTGACAGGCCATACTGATAAGCCACACTGACAGGCCATACTGATAAGCCACACTGACAGGCCATACTGATTGGACACACTGACAGGCCATACTGATAGGACACACTGACAGGCCATACTGATAGGACACACTGACAGGCCATACTGATAGGACACACTGACAGGCCATACTGATAGGACACACTGACAGGCCATACTGATAGGACACACTGACAGGCCATACTGATAGGACACACTGACAGGCCATACTGATAGGACACACTGACAGGCCATACTGATAAGCCACACTGACAGGCCATACTGATAAGCCACACTGACAGGCCATACTGATAGGACACACTGACAGGCCATACTGATAGGACACACTGACAGGCCATACTGATAGGACACACTGACAGGCCATACTGATAGGACACACTGACAGGCCATACTGATAGGACACACTGACAGGCCATACTGATAGGACACACTGACAGGCCATACTGATAGGACACACTGACAGGCCATACTGATAGGACACACTGACAGGCCATACTGATAGGACACACTGACAGGCCATACTGATAGGACACACTGACAGGCCATACTGATAAGCCACACTGACAGGCCATACTGATAAGCCACACTGACAGGCCATACTGATAGGACACACTGACAGGCCATACTGATAGGACACACTGACAGGCCATACTGATAGGACACACTGACAGGCCATACTGATAGGACACACTGACAGGCCATACTGATAAGCCACACTGACAGGCCATACTGATAGGACACACTGACAGGCCATACTGATAGGAAACACTGACAGGTCATACTGATAGGACACACTGACAGGCCATACTGATAAGCCACACTGACAGGTCATACTGATAGGACACACTGACAGGCCATACTGATAAGCCACACTGACAGGCCATACTGATAGGACACACTGACAGGCCATACTGATAGGACACACTGACAGGCCATACTGATAAGCCACACTGACAGGCCATACTGATAGGACACACTGACAGGCCATACTGATAGGACACACTGACAGGCCATACTGATAGGACACACTGACAGGCCATACTGATAGGACACACTGACAGGCCATACTGATAAGCCACACTGACAGGCCATACTGATAAGCCACACTGACAGGCCATACTGACAGGCCATACTGATAGGACACACTGACAGGCCATACTGATAAGCCACACTGACAGGCCATACTGATAGGACACACTGACAGGCCAAGAGTGCCAGTCTATACTGACACACCACATGGGTGTCAGGCCATACTGAAAGGCTACATGAGGGCCTGAACATACTGACAGGCCACATGGATGACAGGCTATACTGACATGTCACATGAGTGCCAGGCCATATAGACAAGTGACAGGCCGTACTGACACACGACATGGGTGCCAGGCTATACTGAAAGGCTACATGAGTGCCAGGCCATATAGATAAGTGATAGGCCGTACTGACACACCACATGGGTGCCAGGCCATACTGAAAGGCTACACAAGAGCCAGGCCATATAGACAGGTGACAGGCCATACTGACACACCACATGGGTGCCAGGCCATACTGAAAGGCTACATGAGTGCCAGGCCATATAGACAGGTGACAGGCCGTACTGACACACCACATGAGTGCCAGGCTATATTGAAAGGTCACACGGGTGCCAAGGCATATTGATGATTTTCTAGCCCACAGAGCTTACACTCACCGGAGAGTGCTCTCACTATATGCTCCTTCTTCCACTCCCATGGCTGCTCGTATTCCTCGGCAGGACGCTCATCATTCTCCGGTCGGGTCCCGTCCACAGGCCGCGGTTTGGGCTCCTCCACACTCAGCTCAGATTCGGGGGGCTCGTATGGGGTGTCGTAAAGCTGGGGGGGTTTCCCCAGGAGCTCCAGCGATCCTTGCCTCTTCACCTCCGGCTTCACCTCATTCTGCGAGCTGAGTTCCATCAGGAGAAGCTCTGTGATCAGCTGATCCCTGGAGCCCTGCCGTCGGATCTCTGAAACACAAGGAGCTACAATGTTATATGAAGAAGCCTGCAAATTACACGTCCCAGCTGCTGCACAACCTCTTTCTGGCCATGTAGCATATCAAAAGTTATCAACACAGAAAGCTGCTCTGTGTTCAGCACCATGGACAACGCACTGCAACTCGTCAAATAGCTGTGCATTATAGGGAATGTTCCCAGTTGTAACGTTCTGTGTTTATGGTTTGAGTGTGTAATACCCCAAAGCAGCCTGAAGGTGGCGCTCATCATGTATATAGTGCCACCAGCCATTAGACAGACTGACTCTCCCTGGCAGTCTCCGCCCTTTCTCGTGCCCCAAGCTCTACGGATGGAGTCTGCATTGTCTTGGCGCCATGGCAACGTAGCCCATCCTGTTTGCCGCCACAGCATCCTTCCTCTTGGAGCTGAGCCGCTCACCATCGGAAGCCGTCCTGAGAGGCAGGAAGCGGCCGGGGGAAGTCACACCCAGGCCATAGAGTTTGGAAAATACCTTTAATGAAGGGCCTGGGACCAAAATACCCAGCGAGACGCCGCATACAGTATACTGCAGCATAATCAGTTATAATAAGGCGGTGATGACATCACAGAGGAGGGGTCATGTGTCCAGATATATATATCAGGCACCTGGGTACCATGGCGGACATGACTACCTCTCAGGTGCGAGGCTGATGTAAGAGATGTGAGGCACAGGCGCCCCAAACCTCATGTGCTGATCATGTGATGCTTAATAACAACCTGGATTATATATAATCATGTGTCATGTGACTATACGGGTGGTGGCACGGGGGGGCAGGAAAGTGGAGTTTCCTCCTGGATTAGTAGAAATGGAGCGGAGATTGGAGGATACATAGTCCCAACTCCAGGATGGGGTCATGAACTTCAACCTCAGCTTTAACTGTACACTGAGGAATGCACAGAAGTGTCAGCGATGAAGGGGTTAACAAACCCCCCCTCCCCACACACACACACACACACACACACACACAGAGGGGAGAGGAAAAGAGCGGTGATGTCACTGTAATATATCACTTATATGTGGGGAGCGGTGATGTCACTGCTGTAATATATCACTTATATGTGGGGAGCGGTGATGTCACTGTAATATATCACTTATATGTGGGGAGCGGTGATGTCACTGCTGTAATATATCACTTATATGTGGGAGGCAGTGATGTCACTGCTGTAATATATCACTTATATGTGGGGAGCGGTGATGTCACTGCTGTAATATATCACTTATATGTGGGGAGCGGTGATGTCACTGCTGCAATATATCACTTATATGTGGGAGGCAGTGATGTCACTGCTGTAATATATCACTTATATGTGGGGAGCGGTGATGTCACTGCTGTAATATATCACTTATATGTGGGGAGCGGTGATGTCACTGTAATATATCACTTATATGTGGGGAGCGGTGATGTCACTGTAATATATCACTTATATGTGGGGAGCGGTGATGACACTGTAATATATCACTTATATGTGGGGAGCGGTGATGTCACTGCTGTAATATATCACTTATATGTGGGGAGCGGTGATGTCACTGCTGTAATATATCACTTATATGTGGGGAGTGGTGATGTCACTGTAATATATCACTTATATGTGGGGAGCGGTGATGTCACTGTAATATATCACTTATATGTGGGGAGCGGTGATGTCACTGTAATATATCACTTATATGTGGGGAGCGGTGATGTCACTGTACTATATCACTTATATGTGGGGAGCGGTGATGTCACTGTAATATATCACTTATATGTGGGGAGCGGTGATGTCACTGTAATATATCACTTATATGTGGGGAGCGGTGATGTCACTGTAATATATCACTTATATGTGGGGAGTGGTGATGTCACTGTAATATATCACTTATATGTGGGGAGCGGTGATGTCACTGTAATATATCACTTATATGTGGGGAGCGGTGATGTCACTGTAATATATCACTTATATGTGGGGAGTGGTGATGTCACTGTAATATATCACTTATATGTGGGGAGCGGTGATGTCACTGCTGTAATATATCACTTATATGTGGGGAGCGGTGATGTCACTGCTGTAATATATCACTTATATGTGGGGAGTGGTGATGTCACTGTAATATATCACTTATATGTGGGGAGCGGTGATGTCACTGCTGTAAAATATCACTTATATGTGGGGAGCGGTGATGTCACTGCTGTAATATATCACTTATATGTGGGGAGCGGTGATGTCACTGTAATATATCACTTATATGTGGGGAGCGGTGATTTCACTGTAATATATCACTTATATGTGGGGAGCGGTGATGTCACTGCTGTAATATATCACTTATATGTGGGGAGCAGTGATGTCACTGCTGTAATATATCACTTGTATGTAGGGAGCGGTGATGTCACTGCTGTAATATATCACTTATATGTGGGGAGCAGTGATGTCACTGTAATATATCACTTATATGTAGGGAGCGGTGATGTCACTGTAATATATCACTTATATGTGGGGAGCGGTGATGTCACTGTAATATATCACTTATATGTGGGGAGCGGTGATGTCACTGCTGTAATATATCACTTATATGTGGGGAGCGGTGATGTCACTGCTGTAATATATCACTTATATGTGGGGAGCGGTGATGTCACTGCTGTAATATATCACTTATATGTGGGGAGCGGTGATGTCACTGTAATATATCACTTATATGTGGGGAGTGGTGATGTCACTGCTGTAATATATCACTTATATGTGGGGAGCGGTGATGTCACTGCTGTAATATATCACTTATATGTGGGGAGCGGTGATGTCACTGCTGTAATATATCACTTATATGTGGGGAGCAGTGATGTCACTGCCGTAATATATCACTTATATGTGGGGAGCGGTGATGTCACTGTAATATATCACTTATATGTGGGGAGCGGTGATGTCACTGCTGTAATATATCACTTATATGTGGGGAGCGGTGATGTCACTGTAATATATCACTTATATGTGGGGAGCGGTGATGTCACTGCTGTAATATATCACTTATATGTGGGGAGCGGTGATGTCACTGTAATATATCACTTATATGTGGGGAGCGGTGATGTCACTGTAATATATCACTTATATGTGGGGAGCGGTGATGTCACTGTAATATATCACTTATATGTGGGGAGCGGTGATGTCACTGTAATACATCACTTATATGTGGGGAGCGGTGATGTCACTGCTGTAATATATCACTTATATGTGGGGAGCGGTGATAACTGTTTTTTGCAGTAGGGGGGCTGCTTCTAGCAATGTTGGTGTCTGTATTGGGTTGACGCGATTAGCATGACATAAACGCAATGTTTTTATAGGGTCTCTAGTACATAATATGACATCATCACTCACCGGTTATCATCTGCTGGGCATCATATGGCTCCATATAGCCGTCATTTTCTCCAACCCTCTCGGCATCCCGCTGACCTTTAGTGCGCTTAGCGTCGTAGGGATCGGCGTAATCCTCTAATATAATGATCTGTATTGATGAGGAAGTAAAATATGTGATATAATAAACATGACGGATAATAAGGAAGTGATCAGTAAGAAACCATGTGTCTCATGCCTCAGTGATGTCATCACTACACACAAGGGTATAGGTATAAAGGGTATAGGTATATAGGGTATAGGTATACAGGATTAGGCCAGGTTCAGACTATGTAACTGTGCGGCTGTATTTGCGGCTGTAATTGTGTGGCGGTATTTTTGGTGGTTCATGCGTACGCTGGAAAGTAGAGGATATACGGCTGCACAGTGCACACTATGTATGAATCTACGGCCCGATCGTAAACGGACCCGTAAAAAAATTAACAAGACCATTGTTTGCGGCTGGACATGCGGCCGAGGATTGACAGACGGTCCGTACGGAGTACTTCAAAAATAGCCGCCAATGATGCCGAATGCCGATGCCTCTAATAGTTAATATATTAAATTAATAAAACACATTTTCTTTGTAATAAAGTCCCTTTCGTTGGTCAATAATTTAATTCTAACGAATCCATCATTGTGCAATTAAATATACTGTTAAAATAAATAGATATATAAATAAATGTATATTTATATATATATTTATTTTTTGACAGTATATTTAATTGCACAATGATGGATTCGTTAGAATTAAATTATTGAACAACGAAACTGAATTTATTTCATCGAAAATGTGTTTTATTAATTAAATATTAATTATTACAGGAAGCTCCATAAGCCGTTAATTCATATTGCCGGCAATAGAGCTTTCTGTACTAATCATCACTTTACTTTAATGAAAACATCAAATGTTTCTTCTAATTATGTTATCACAATAGCATTATTAGAAGAAACATTTAGAATTATATGTGCGCTCAGCTGATTGGCTGATCGGCTCAGCGCACATATAATGAGCCGGTCCGCAGTACAGTCACTTCATTGTGCTGCGGACCAGCGAAGAGGACACATCGGGGTGAGTATAGAGCTCTCCCCACCCCCTCCCCAGCACTGCACCCCTCCCAGCAAGGAAGGGGGGTCACTTAACCCCTTCCTTGCTGGGTTGGGTGCAGTCTGACATCAGTCTGGCCCCCAGGGGGTTACGGGGGATGCAATACATCCTCCCTTAACCCCTTGGGGGCCAGACTGTAAGCAGCGATCTGTAAAGATGCTGCATACTGTAAGGAGCACAACACCGCTCACAATGATGGGTGTTGTGCTCCTGTTTGTGTGTTTTTTGTGTGTTTCTCCCTTTTTGTTTTTCAGATATCAGTATCCTGGGGATTACGTCGGATTTCGTGGACTACGTCGATGACCAGCGTTTTTTTAATGTTTTTTTTTTAATAAAATGGTCAATGAGGGGTGTGGGGGTGTTTTTATTTGAATAAAAAATTTTTTTAACTTGTGTCTTGTCTTTATTTCTTTACTTTATAGACTTAGTAGTGGAAGCCGTCTAATAGACGGAATCCATTACTAAGTTGGGGCCTAGTGTTAGCCGGTATAAAATGGCTAACACTAACCCCCCATTATTACCCCAGTACCCAATGCCACCAGGGGTACTGGGAAGAGCCGGGTGCCAGTGGTCCCGGAGCGTCAAAATTGGCGCTCCTGGACCGGGCGGCAGCAGGCTGGTAAGATTTAGGCTGGGGAGGGCCTAAACCAATGGCTCTTCCCACCCTGGTGTTAGCAGGCTGCTGTCGTTTGGTTTTTAACCCGGCTGGTTATAAAAATAGGGGGGACCCTATGCGTTTTTTTTTTTATTATTTATTTAAAAAAAAAAAAACGCATAGGGTCCCCCCTATTTTTATAACCAGCCGGGTTAAAAACCAAACGACAGCAGCCTGGTAACACCAGGGTGGGAAGAGCCATTGGTTTAGGCCCTCCCCAGCCTAAATCTTACCAGCCTGCTGCTGCCCCAGTCCAGGAGCGCCAATTTTGATGCTCCGGGACCACTGGCACCCGGCTCTTCCCAGTACCCCTGGTGGCATTGGGTACTGGGGTAATAATGGGGGGTTAGTGTTAGCCATTTTATACCGGCTAACACTAGGCCCCAACTTAGTAATGGATTCCGTCTATTAGACGGCTTCCACTACTAAGTCTATAAAGTAAAGAAATAAAGACAAGACACAAGTTAAAATTTTTTTTATTCAAATAAAAACACCCCCACACCCCTCATTGACCATTTTATTAAAAAAAAACATTAAAAAAACGCTGGTCATCGACGTAGTCCACGGAATCCGACGTAATCCACAGGATACCGATATCTGAAAAACAAAAAGGGAGAAACACACAAAAAACACACAAACAGGAGCACAACACCCATCATTGTGAGCGGTGTTGTGCTCCTTACAGTATGCAGCATCTTTACAGATCGCTGCTTACAGTCTGGCCCCCAAGGGGTTAAGGGAGGATGTATTGCATCCCCCGTAACCCCCTGGGGGCCAGACTGATGTCAGACTGCACCCAACCCAGCCAGGAAGGGGTTAAGTGACCCCCCTTCCGTGCTGGGAGGGGTGCAGTGCTGGGGAGGGGGTGGGGAGAGCTCTATACTCACCCCGATGTGTCCTCTTCACTGGTCCGCAGCACAATGGAGTCACTGTACTGCGGACCGGCTAATTATATGTGCGCTCAGCCGAACAGCCAATCAGCTGAGCGCACATATAATTCTAAATGTTTCTTCTAATAATGCTATTGTGATAACATAATTAGAAGAAACATTTGATGTTTTCATTAAAGTAAAGTGATGATTAGTACAGAAAGCTCTATTGCCGGGAATATGAATTAACGGCTTATGGAGCTTCCTGTACTAATTAATATTTAATTAATAAAACACATTTTCGATTAAATAAATTCAGTTTCGTTGTTCAATAATTTAATTCTAACGAATCCATCATTGTGCAATTAAATATACTGTTAAAAAAAAAATATATATATATATATATATATATATATATATATAAATATACATTTATTTATATATCTATTTATTTTAACAGTATATTTAATTGCAAAATGATGGATTCGTTTAAATTTAATTATTGAACAACGAAAGGGACTTTATTACAACGAAAATGTGTTTTATTATTTTAATAGATTAACCATGAGAGACATCGGCATTACTGCAGAGGATCGCAAACCCCGGTAATAGCAATTCATGTAAACTGTTTCCCTGCTTTCCCAGATGCATCCAGAGGTGTTTCCATCACTTTCTTAAGATTTTATTTGTTATTTTTAGTTGAACCAGATTTCCAAGTAAATGACCGTATGTTTTCAGCCGCATGTCTATTTTTTCCCACGGCCAGAGTTTCATCCGCACATTTACAGTCGCATAAAAAATACAGCCGCACAGTTACATAGTGTGAACCTAGCCCCCAGGTATACAGGGGTATAGGTATAGAGAGTATATGAATATAAGGTACAGGTATACAGGCTATAGGTAAAAATGCAGGTGTTACTCTGAGATTAGAGAACCCTGCCATTTCTATACAGCATATATATATATATATATATATATATATATATAGTGAATGAAGTTGCATATACAGTATACTCACGGTTTCCTCCTTGCCACCTTTCTCCTGGTCTTGTCCAGGCTCCTCAGAGTCTTGGAGGTTCCTCCCGTCCTTCTCCTGCAGGCTGGGGTCCACCTTGATGAGGCGGTTGATGTAGGTGCTGTGTCCCTTGGGGGCCCGCAGGATTCCCACCTCATCCCTTGAGTTCTTGCGGCTTCTGCCCTGTAAGAAGCTCTGGATCCCCTCCCTGGAGAGGCGGCTGCCGTCTTTGGCCCCTTTGCCCTGTCCGTCGGATGAGGAGTTCTTACGGTTCTTCACAGAGGAGCTTTGGGGCCCCGGCGGGTCATTGCAGGAGTTCTTGCGGGAGGCTCCCACCTTGGGGAGGGTCCGGGCCCCCGGAAGGCCAGGTTTAGCTCTGTCGGAGACATTTTTCAGTGACAGAGGGAGATCCTTGAACCACTTTGCCATGACCAGGGAGACAAATGGTAGGAATATTCCTGCAACCACAGGGGCCACAGGGGCCCCAAGTCAAGGGCTTACACTATCCAGGTGTTCCCAGTATCCAGTGACTGATTTCGGCTGCCCAGGTCCCCACCGCTGCCAGGGTCTCCAAGGTTATTGCGTGTTCAGGGCCTGGTGGAGGGGGTCTTTGTCCCAGCCTGGTCTGTGCTGTGCGAGGCTGACCACAATGTCTCCTCGCACTGGCTATTTTGGTTGTTTTGGGGTCCAAGGGAAGGATGTGGTGGGCAGCAGACCTTCTCCTGGCAATGAAAGGGTCTCCTGGCAGTGAGAGGGTCTCCTGATGGTAAGAGGTTCCCCTGCCAGTGAGAGAGTCTCCTGTCAGTCAGAGATTCCCCTGGCAATGAGAGAGTCTCCTGTCAGTCAGAGGGTCCCCTGGCAGTGAGAGAGTCTCCTGTCAGTCAGAGGGTCCCCTGGCAGTGAGAGGGTCTCCTGTCAGTCAGAGGGTCCCCTGGCAGTGAGAGGGTCCCCTGGCAGTGAGAGGGTCTCATGTCAGTCAGAGGGTCCCCTGGCAGTGAGAGGGTCCCCTGGCAGTGAGAGGGTCTTCTGGTGGTGAGAGGGTCCCCTGGCAGTGAGAGGGTCTCCTGGTGGTGGTCTACAGACACCCTGCTTGTCTTTTCGTCTCTGGCATCACAGGGGGCTTGTCATGGAGCTCTGCAGCCTCCGCACAAACCAGGGGCAGGCGGGTGGTCCGGGACCCTCAGCTATGGGGACATGAACAATGACCGGGGGTAGAGGTCTGTGGGACGCTGGAAACAGATATGAGAGTGATTAGAAGTCACGTCAGAGAGCGCAGCCGAGAACAGTCTCTCCCAGGGGAAGGAAGTGCATTTCCTTCATGGTTCAATGGAAGGCGGTCTCTACTGCCGGAGAGGGCTACCAGTGGTCTCTCTCCATATACACCATATACAGCCCCCCCCCCCGTCACATCCTATAGGGGGCACCATATACAGCCCCCCCGTCACATCCTATAGGTGGGCACCATATACAGCCCCCCCGTCACATCCTATAGGGGGGCACCATATACAGCCCCCCGTCACATCCTATAGGGGGGCACCATATACAGCCCCCCTGTCACATCCTATAGGGGGCACCATATACAGCCCCCCCAGTCACATCCTATAGGGGGGCACCATATACAGCCCCCCTGTCACATCCTATAGGGGGCACCATATACAGCCCCCCCAGTCACATCCTATAGGGGGGCGCCATATACAGCCCCCCCAGTCACATCCTATAGGGGGGCACCATATACAGCCCCCCCAGTCACATCCTATAGGGGGGCGCCATATACAGCCCCCCTGTCATATCCTATAGGGGGCACACTATATACAAGACACTACCTGCACCCTATACAGCCCCCTGTCATATCCTATAGGGGGCACACTATATACAAGACACTGCCTGCACCCTATACAGCCCCCTGTCATATCCTATAGGGGGCACACTATATACAAGACACTGCCTGCACCCTATACAGCCCCCTGTCATATCCTATAGGGGGCACACTATATACAAGACACTACCTGCACCCTATACAGCCCCCTGTCATATCCTATAGGGGGCACACTATATACAAGACACTGCCTGCACCCTATACAGCCCCCTGTCATATCCTATAGGGGGCACACTATATACAAGACACTGCCTGCACCCTATACAGCCCCCTGTCATATCCTATAGGGGGCACACTATATACAAGACACAGTGCACCCTATACAGCCCCCTGTCATATCCTATAGGGGGCACACTATATACAAGACACAGTGCACCCTATACAGCCCCCCTGTCATATCCTATAGGGGGCACACTATATACAAGACACTGCCTGCACCCTATACAGCCCTCTGTCATATCCTATAGGGGGCACACTATGTACTATACTCTGTCCATACACCATACATACAAGCTGTCCATACACCACCCTATATCTTCTAAATAAATCCCCCCAATCTCTATACAACACCCCCATATCCTGCATACACCCCACATCCTCAGTATAATACCTACATATCCTCCATGCACACCTCTATATACTCCATACACCCAATTTGCTCTATATAACAGCCCTATATCCTCAATACACCCCATCTGCTCTATATAACAGCCCCATATCCTCAATACACCCCATCTGCTCTATATAACAGCCCCATATAGTTTATGACACCCACACATCCTCCATATAACACCTCATATCCTTTCTATACCACCCTATATCACCCCCATATACTCCATACACCACCACATCCTCCATATAACACCCCCATACAACCCACATCCCCCATACACCCCATGTGCTCTATATAACACCCCCACTTTCTCTATATTACACCCCATATCCTCTCTATACCACCCTATATCCTCCCTATAACACCCCCTATACTCCATACACCCCACATCCTCCCTATAACACCCCCTATATTCCATACACCCCATGTCCTCCCTATAACACCCCCCATACTCTATACACTCCACATCCTCTCTATAACACCCCCTATACTCCATACACCCCATTTCCTCCCTATAACACCCCCCTATACTCCATACACCCCACATCCTCCCAATAACACCCCCCTATACTCCATACACCCCACATCCTCCCTATAGCACCCCAACATCCTCCCTATAACCCCACATCCTCCCTATAACACCCCCTATACTCCATACACCCCACATCCTCCAAATAACACCCCCCTATACTCCATACACCCCACATCCTCCCTATAGCACCCCAACATCCTCCCTATAACCCCCCCATACACCCCACATCCTCCCTATAACCCCACATCCTCCCTATAACACCCCCCATACTCTATACACTCCACATCCTCTCTATAACACCCCCTATACTCCATACACCCCATGTCCTCCCTATAACACCCCCCTATACTCCATACACCCCACATCCTCCCAATAACACCCCCCTATACTCCATACACCCCACATCCTCCCTATAGCACCCCAACATCCTCCCTATAACCCCACATCCTCCCTATAACACCCCCTATACTCCATACACCCCACATCCTCCAAATAACACCCCCCTATACTCCATACACCCCACATCCTCCCTATAGCACCCCAACATCCTCCCTATAACCCCCCCATACACCCCACATCCTCCCTATAACCCCCCACATCCTCCCTATAACCCCCCCATACACCCCACATCCTCCCTATAACCCCCCACATCCTCCCTATAACACCCCCATACACCCCACATCCTCCCTATAACCCCCCACATCCTCCCTATAACACCCCCTATACTCCATACACCCCACATCCTCCCTATAACACCCCCTATACTCCATACACCCCACATCCTCCCTATAAAACCCCCACACACCCCACGTCCTCCCTATAACACCCCCATACACCCCACTTCTCCCTTTAACACCCCCACACATCCCCTAAACTCCATACACCCCAAATCCTCCCTATAAAACCCCATATCCTCCCTATATACACCCCACATCCTCCCTATAACACCCCCACACATCCCCTATACTCCATACACCCCACGCAATCCCTATAACACCCCCTATACTCCATACACCCCACATCCTTTCTATAACACCCCATTTCCTCCCTATAACACCCCCTATACTCTATACACCCCACTCCTCCCTATAACACCCCCACACATCCCCTATACTCCATACACCCCACATTCTCCTTATAACACCCCCCTATACTCCATACACCCCACATCCTCCCTATAACACCCCCTATACTCCATACACCCCGAATCCTCCCTATAACACCCCTGTACTCCATACACCCCACATCCTCCCTATAACACCCCCCACACCCCTATATTCCATACACCCCACATCCACCTTCTAACACCCCCATATCCTACCTATAACACCCTCCCTAACAGCCCCATATCCTCCCTATAATCCCCAACATCTTTACTATAACACCCCCATATCCTCACTATAACACCCCTTATACTCCCTATAGCACCCCACTTCCTCCCTATAACCCCCCATACACCTCTTTTCCTCCCTATAACCCCCCATCCTGACTATACCCCCCACATCCTCCCTAACAGCCCCATATCCTCATTATAACACCCCCATATCCTCACTATAACAACCCATTCACCCCACTTGTTCCCTATAACACCCCCATATCCTCCCTATATACTCCATACACCCCATATACAGTACACCCCACATCCTCTCTATAACACCCTCCCTATAACACCCGGATATACTCCCCATACACCCCACACCCTCCCTATACCCCCATACACCCCACATCCTCCCTATAACCCCTCCCCCCATATTCTCCCTATACACCCCACACCCTCCCTATACCCCTCCATACACCCCACACCCTCCCTATACCACCATACACCCCACACCCTCCCTATACCCCCCATACACCCCACACCCTCCCTATAACACCCCCATACACCCCACACCCTCCCTATACCCCCATACACCCCACACCCTCCCTATAACACCCCCATACACCCCACACCCTCCCTATACCCCCCATACACCCCACACCCTCCCTATAACACCCCCGTATACTCCCCATACCCCTCCATACACCCCACACCCTCCCTATAACACCCCCATATACTCCCCATACACCCCACACCCTCCCTATACCCCCACACCCTCCCTATAACACCCCCATATACTCCCCATACACCCTCCCTATACCCCCACACCCTCCCTATAACACCCCCATATACTCCCCATACACCCCACACCCTCCCTATAACACCCCCATATACTCCCCATACACCCCCCCATACACTCCACACCCTCCCTATAACACCCCCATATACTCCCCATACACCCCCCCCATACACCCCACACCCTCCCTATAACACCCCCATATACTCCCCATACACCCCACACCCTCCCTATAACACCCCCATATACTCCCCATACACCTCACACCCCCACACCCTCCCTATAACACCCCCATATACTCCCCATACACCCCACACCCTCCCTATAACACCCCCATACACCCCACACCCTCCCTATACCCCCACACCCTCCCTATAACACCCCCATATACTCCCCATACACCCCACACCCTCCCTATACCCCCCATACACCCCACACCCTCCCTATAACACCCCCATATACTCCCCATACACCCCACACCCTCCCTATAACACCCCCATATACTCCCCATACACCCCACACCCTCCCTATAACACCCCCATATACTCCCCCATACACCCCGCACCCTCCCTATAACACCCCCATATACTCCCCATACCCTCCCTATATCCCCACACCCTCCCTATAACCCCCAACATCTTCCATATAACACCCCTGTATCCTCCATATAACATCTTGCCCCATTACACCCTTTTCCTGTGCTAGATAAAGTCCATTCTTTTTAGTATGTCCCCAGAGTTTGCACTGTATATAGGCCGCCAGTAATAATACGTCCGGATTATCCGTGTGTGAACAGGGCCCTGTATCTACACAGGCCTATGCTTCAGTACGCAGCACCGGTGCGGTCACCATAGCAACCAGTTCCTTCCCTGCTTTCATGTCCCAACCCGACCATGAACTATGAACGCTGATTGGTTGCCACAAGCTGCACTGGATTGTACCCATAATTCCTCTGCCCTCACTAGAGTAGGCCTTGCCCCGCCCCCGCCGGTCATGTGACCCCGCCCTCTGGTTTCCCTTTTCCTCACGCGCAGACTCTTGGCGGGCAGAATGCGGCGGCGCGTGGAGTCCGCGGGGAGACAGCCAGGTACTTGTAGTCCTCCACACCGGAGTCTGAGACGTGTAGCGCTCCCTGCCGGTGGCAGCTATTATTTACTATGCCCGGTTGGAGGCCGTATGCGCCACACCTCCCTTCCCCGTCGTGGCATTGCAGAGCCTTGTAGTCCTCCTTGGAGTCCCCTGATATAGTGCAGAGGGCTTTGGTAGGCCCCACCTTGTCTGCTGAGCCTTGTAGTCCCCCAGGGGCAGGTGAGACAGCGCCCCCTGCTGTCTCTTTCTCATAGAAACCTTATTAACCCTTCCTGACCTGCTCCCCTAATGTCGGCTCTTATTATCATTCAGAAAATACCATCCAGCTGTGGCAGTGCCATAGGGGCGGGGCCTAGGGATTCGGTGCCCCTGACCTGCTACGCCAGGGCTGTGTGGTGTAATATGGGATGGAGACTAGTGCAGTGGGGTGTGGCTTATCAACATAGGGCTCCGCCTCTATGGCACCTGATTATAAAGTGATCAATATAAGAGCATGACTGCAAGTGTAGGAGATGTACCTGTACGTGTATATTACACCTGCACAGTATAGGAGGTGTACCTGTACGTGTATATTACACCTGCACAGTGTAGGAGGTATACCTGTACATGTATATTACACCTGCACAGTGTAGGAGGTATACCTGTACGTGTATATTACACCTGCACTGTGTAGGAGGTATACCTGTACGTGTATATTACACCTGCACAGTGTAGGAGGTATACCTGTACGTGTATATTACACCTGCACAGTATAGGAGGTGTACCTGTACGTGTATATTACACCTGCACAGTGTAGGAGGTGTACCTGTACATGTATATTACACCTGCACAGTGTAGGAGGTATACCTGTACGTGTATATTACACCTGCACAGTGTAGGAGGTATACCTGTACATGTATATTACACCTGCACAGTGTAGGAGGTATACCTGTACATGTATATTACACCTGCACAGTGTAGGAGGTATACCTGTACATGTATATTACACCTGCACAGTGTAGGAGGTATACCTGTACATGTATATTACACCTGCACAGTGTAGGAGATATACCTGTACATGTATATTACACCTGCACAGTGTAGGAGGTGTACCTGTACGTGTATATTACACCTGCACAGTGTAGGAGGTATACCTGTACGTGTATATTACACCTGCACAGTGTAGGAGGTATACCTGTACGTGTATATTACACCTGCACAGTGTAGGAGGTGTACCTGTACGTGTATATTACACCTGCACAGTGTAGGAGGTGTACCTGTACGTGTATATTACACCTGCACAGTGTAGGAGGTATACCTGTACGTGTATATTACACCTGCACAGTGTAGGAGGTATACCTGTACTTGTATATTACACCTGCACAGTGTAGGAGGTATACCTGTACTTGTATATTACACCTGCACAGTGTAGGAGGTATACCTGTACATGTATATTACACCTGCACAGTGTAGGAGGTATACCTGTACATGTATATTACACCTGCACAGTGTAGGAGATATACCTGTACATGTATATTACACCTGCACAGTGTAGGAGGTGTACCTGTACGTGTATATTACACCTGCACAGTGTAGGAGGTATACCTGTACGTGTATATTACACCTGCACAGTGTAGGAGGTATACCTGTACGTGTATATTACACCTGCACAGTGTAGGAGGTATACCTGTACGTGTATATTACACCTGCACAGTGTAGGAGGTATACCTGTACGTGTATATTACACCTGCACAGTGTAGGAGGTATACCTGTACGTGTATATTACACCTGCACAGTGTAGGAGGTATAACTATACGTGTATATTACACCTGCACAGTGTAGGAGGTATACCTGTACGTGTATATTACACCTGCACAGTGTAGGAGGTATACCTGTACATGTATATTACACCTGCACAGTGTAGGAGGTATACCTGTACGTGTATATTACACCTGCACAGTGTAGGAGGTATACCTGTACGTGTATATTACACCTGCACTGTGTAGGAGGTATACCTGTACGTGTATATTACACCTGCACAGTGTAGGAGGTATACCTGTACATGTATATTACACCTGCACTGTGTAGGAGGTATACCTGTACGTGTATATTACACCTGCACTGTGTAGGAGGTATACCTGTACATGTATATTACACCTGCACAGTATAGGAGGTATACCTGTACGTGTATATTACACCTGCACAGTATAGGAGGTATACCTGTACATGTATATTACACCTGCACAGTATAGGAGGTATACCTGTACGTGTATATTACACCTGCACAGTATAGGAGGTATACCTGTACATGTATATTACACCTGCACAGTATAGGAGGTATACCTGTACATGTATATTACACCTGCACAGTATAGGAGGTATACCTGTACGTGTATATTACACCTGCACAGTGTAGGAGGTATACCTGTACGTGTATATTACACCTGCACTGTGTAGGAGGTGTACCTGTACGTGTATATTACACCTGCACAGTGTAGGAGGTGTACCTGTACGTGTATATTACACCTGCACTGTGTAGGAGGTGTACCTGTACGTGTATATTACACCTGCACAGTGTAGGAGGTATACCTGTACGTGTATATTACACCTGCACAGTGTAGGAGGTGTACCTGTACATGTATACCTGCACAGTGTAGGAGGTATACCTGTACGTGTATATTACACCTGCACAGTGTAGGGTGAGGGTATAGTTGAGGTGAGAGAGTCCAGCAGCGTACAGGATAGGGCAGAACCTCTAATCCGTTATTAGATATCCCAGCATGTGAGCTATGTTTTATTATCTATTGTATGCATGAGCAGGTGAAGCGCACAGCTGAGCTCTTCTCTTAGGGTCTCTTCTCTATGGTCTTGTAGGAGACTGTCTCCTAGACTTTTATAGAAGTGCATCTCCTGCTGTGGGGAGAGAACACACTTAGCGGGTGCTTCTCCCTTTTGGTTGTATCAGTGTGGGTCTGAGCGCCCAGACCTCGATGTGATTCCTCAGAAACCTGAACGGGCGGAGTATGGATACCGGGATGTCTGCGAGCTACATAGAGCCCTGTCCTCTTGTTCTAGCGATTTAAAACTGTCCTGAATACTGGTTGCTGTGGATGTCTGCTTGTATATGCAGGGGTGTTAGAGCCAAATATCAGCTACAGAAACAAGTGACAATCGGTAGCACAGCTCCCTCTCACCAGTCCTGGCAATGTAACACCCCCAGGAGCAATCTCTATTGGTGTTGCTGCGCTTCAGATCCACCACGTGTCCTCGTGGAGGTGGTTTCTGTTGGAGCGTAATGCGCAGCCTCACTCTGGAATGCCGCTCTGTCGGTGGCACGAGAAGCTCTGTCGGTGGCACGAGAAGCTCTGTTGGTGGCAGGAGAAGCTCGGTCGGTGGCAGGAGAAGCTCGGTCGGTGGCAGGAGAAGCTCGGTCGGTGGCAGGAGAAGCTCGGTCGGTGGTGTGAAGCAAGCTTGGTCGGTGGCAGGAGAAGCTCTGTTAGTGCAATGTATACATAGTGGGGATAGCAGCTGTGGCTGGAGCAATGATGCACTTTTAAAAGTGCAGAGGGTGCAATGCAGGGCCCTGGTTGAAGCTATATCGACACATTGCCACTGAGGAAGGGGTAAACTTATAGACCCTGAAACCATTTGAACTTGCCCCCTGATTTTAGGGGTGTCACAGCTTCAACCAGGGCCCTGCATTACACATTCTGCAGTTTAAAGGGAACCTTTCACCCCGGCTGCCAGGGCAGAGCCTGCTCAACCCCCCCAGTGGAGCCCCATATACAGTGGTACCTTGGTTTAAGAATAACTTGGTTTAAGAGCGTTTTGGTTTAAGAGCTCACTGTTTTTCAAAATTGTGACTCGGTTTAAGAGCATTGCTTTGGTTTAAGAGCTCACTGTACTGGGTGGAAGCACGAGTGGGGGAGGGGCATGGTCTGCATAGCGGGGTCTACAGCCCTGTACTCTGACCCAGGAAGTCTCCCTCACCTTCCAAATCATAGCAGATCCACTTGAGGCTGGGGCTTACATCAGGGGACAGGACTGTGAGGAAATCTCTTCATAGCTGTAACCCCTCTCTCCCCGGACATAGAGTGCTGCTATACTGTGCCCACATCTGCCCTGCTCATTCCTTCCTGCTCCCTGCAGTCTCTGTCCGCCCTTGTGTTTCCCATCCTCTCCATTACTGTACAGTAACTTATAATATCACATATTCTGCTGTTTCTGAATATTTGTTTTATTTGTTTTACATGTTAGGCTAGGTTCACACTGCGTTTTCAGCATCCGTTTAGCGGATCCGTTTTTTTTAACGTCCAGAAAAATAGGGTCAGCAACGTTTTTTTGTCCATTTTGGTCCGTCAAAAAAAATGGATCCGTTTTTTTTAATAATGGAAGTCAATGGAAAAACGGATGCACACAAATGAATCCGTTTTTTGCAATCCGTTTTTCATGCGTTTTTTGCAAAAAACGGATGCGTTAAACGGATGCTGAAAACGCAGTGTGAACCTAGCCTTATTCAGAATAATAAATCATTAGTTTTGGGGTGTGGAACCAAGTGTATGCATTTCTATGATTTCTTATGGGAAAACTTGCTTTGGTTTAAGAGTGATTTGGATTACAAGCACTGTCCCGGAACCAATTATGCTCGTAATCCAAGGCACCACTGTACTATGATTTTATTCAGGATGATTCAGAGGACTATGTAATAGGGCTGGGCGATTAATCAAATTTATTCGATTAATTCGCCCAGAAAGTTAGAATCGATTAGATTTTTAGTGAAAATCGTAAATTCGATTTTCATAAAAAAATCATTGCGGGCGGAGCGGTAAAGGGACGGGCGGCGCGGTAAAGTGTCGGGTCCGGAGAGTGTCAGAACGGCGCTGTGAGGTGCAGGGCCGGCAGTCAGGAGAGATGTGGTACCGGCGGCTCCAGCCTCTCCACAGAGCCGCAACTGAGCTGTCCCCGCCCCTTACACGGCAGAGCCGCGCTGACCTGCGTCCGGTTCCCTTCCTGTCACACGTGCAGGTCCCCGGTCAGAGGAGGAGGCGGCACGGACTGCAGCAGAAGGAGATAGCGTCGCTACGGGTCCTGGAGCTGTACAGCGGGCAGTGACGCTATCTCCTGCTGCAGTCCGTGCCGCCTCCTCCTCTGACTGGGGACCTGCACGTGTGACAGAAAGGGAACCGGACGCAGGTCAGCGCGGCTCTGCCGTGTAAGGGGCGGGGCACATATTTGGGAAAACTACTTGTATGGGACACAGAGGGGGCTTGTCTACTACATGGGGGCACAGGTGGAGCACTGTTACACTGGGAAGCAATACAGTTGTTTCAAATGTTAATAAAATAGTATCTGATGCTGCAGGGAGAAAAATGTCCTGTTTATTTAGCAAAAAGAAAAAAAAATCGAGATTTAAATCGAGAATCGTCCAAAAAATTTTTAAAAATTCGAGATTTTAATTTTTGGCCATATCGCCCAGCCCTACTATGTAACATACACACACACTACATATATGTAACATACAGCCACACACTACATATATGTAACATACAGCCACACACTACATATATGTAACATACAGCCACACACTACATATATGTAACATACAGCCACACACTACATATATGTAACATACAGCCACACACTACATATATGTAACATACAGCCACACACTACATATATGTAACATACAGCCACACACTACATATATGTAACATACAGCCACACACTACATATATGTAACATACAGCCACACACTACATATATGTAACATACAGCCACACACTACATATATGTAACATACAGCCACACACTACATATATGTAACTAAATACACACACTACATATATGTAACATACAGCCACACACTACATATATGTAACATACAGCCACACACACTACATATATGTAACATACAGCCACACACTACATATATGTAACATACAGCCACACACTACATATATGTAACATACAGCCACACACACACTACATATATGTAACATACAGCCACACACACACTACATATATGTAACATACAGCCACACACTACATATATGTAACATACAGCCACACACTACATATATGTAACATACAGCCACACACTACATATATGTAACATACAGCCACACACTACATATATGTAACATACAGCCACACACTACATATATGTAACATACAGCCACACACTACATATATGTAACATACAGCCACACACTACATATATGTAACATACAGCCACACACTACATATATGTAACATACAGCCACACACTACATATATGTAACATACAGCCACACACTACATATATGTAACTAAATACACACACATACATATATGTAACTAAATACACACACATACATATATGTAACATACAGCCACACACTACATATATGTAACATACAGCCACACACTACATATATGTAACATACAGCCACACACTACATATATGTAACATACAGCCACACACTACATATATGTAACATACAGCCACACACTACATATATGTAACATACAGCCACACACTACATATATGTAACATACAGCCACACACTACATATATGTAACATACAGCCACACACTACATATATGTAACATACAGCCACACACTACATATATGTAACATACAGCCACACACTACATATATGTAACATACAGCCACACACTACATATATGTAACTAAATACACACACTACATATATGTAACATACAGCCACACACTACATATATGTAACATACAGCCACACACACTACATATATGTAACATACAGCCACACACACTACATATATGTAACATACAGCCACACACTACATATATGTAACATACAGCCACACACTACATATATGTAACATACAGCCACACACACACTACATATATGTAACATACAGCCACACACACACTACATATATGTAACATACAGCCACACACTACATATATGTAACATACAGCCACACACTACATATATGTAACATACAGCCACACACACTACATATATGTAACATACAGCCACACACACTACATATATGTAACATACAGCCACACACACTACATATATGTAACATACAGCCACACACACATACATATATGTAACATACAGCCACACACACACATACATATATGTAACATACAGCCACACACACACATACATATATGTAACATACAGCCACACACACAATACATATATGTAACTAAATACGCACACTACATATATGTAACTAAATACGCACATACATATATGTAACATATATTCCCTGTATCCTGTGTCTGCAGAGAGACGAAACATCATGGAAAACACCAGGACCTCCAGAAAGGGTTTGTATCTGTCTCTATATACTTATAAGCTGTGGGTGGGGGGGGTCTCCTCCTGATATCATTAGATATGGGGGGGGTCTCCTGATATCATTAGATATGGGGGGGGGTCTCCTGATATCATTAGATATGGGGGGGGGGTCTCCTGATATCATTAGATATGGGGGGGCTCCTGATATCATTAGATATGGGGGGGCTCCTGATATCATTAGATATGGGGGGGCTCCTGATATCATTAGATATGGGGGGGCTCCTGATATCATTAGATATGGGGGGGCTCCTGATATCATTAGATATGGGGGGGGGTCTCCTGATATCATTAGATATGGGGGGGGGGGTCTCCTGATATCATTAGATATGGGGGGGCTCCTGATATCATTAGATATGGGGGGGCTCCTGATATCATTAGATATGGGGGGGCTCCTGATATCATTAGATATGGGGGGGCTCCTGATATCATTAGATATGGGGGGGCTCCTGATATCATTAGATATGGGGGGGCTCCTGATATCATTAGATATGGGGGGCTCCTGATATCATTAGATATGGGGGGGGCTCCTGATATCATAAGATATGGGGGGGGGCTCCTGATATCATTAGATATGGGGGGTCTCCTGATATCATTAGATATGGGGGGGGCTCCTGATATCATTAGATATGGGGGGGGGGCTCCTGATATCATTAGATATGGTGGGGGGTCTCCTCCTTATAGCATTAGATATGGTGGGGGGTCTCCTCCTTATAGCATTAGATATGGGGGGTCTCCTCCTTATAGCATTAGATATGTGGGTGTCTCCTCCTTATAGCATTAGATATGGGGGGGTCTCCTCCTTATAGCATTAGATATGGTGGGGGTCTCCTCCTTTATAGCATTAGATATGGGGGGTCTCCTCCTTATATCTTTAGATACGGGGGGTCTCCTGATAACCATTAGATATGGGGGGTCTCTTCCGTTATAGCATTAGATATGGGGGGGTCTCCTCCTTATAGCATTAGATAGGGGGGGTCTCCTTATAGCATTAGATATGGGGGGTCTCCTCCTTATAGCATTAGATATGGGGGGTCTCCTCCTTATAGCATTAGATATGGGGGGGCTCCTGATATAATTTAGATATGGGGGGTCTCCTCCTTATATCATTAGATATGAGGGGTCTCCTGATATCATTAGATATGGGGGTCTCCTGATATCATTAGATATGGGGGGTCTCCTGATATCATTAGATATGGGGGGTCTCCTGATATCATTAGATATGGGGGGTCTGCTCCTGATATCATTAGATATGGGGGGTCTCCTGATATCATTAGATATGGGGGGGGGGCTCCTGATATCATTAGATATGGGGGGGGCTCCTGATATCATTAGATATGGGGGGGGGCTCCTGATATCATTAGATATGGGGGGGGGCTCCTGATATCATTAGATATGGGGGGGGCTCCTGATATCATTAGATATGGGGGGGGCTCCTGATATCATTAGATATGGGGGGGGGCTCCTGATATCATTAGATATGGGGGGGGGGCTCCTGATATCATTAGATATGGGGGGGGGGGCTCCTGATATCATTAGATATGGGGGGGGGCTCCTGATATCATTAGATATGGGGGGGGGGCTCCTGATATTAGATATGGGGGGGGGCTCCTGATATCATTAGATATGGGGGGGCTCCTGATATCATTAGATATGGGGGGGTCTCCTCCTTATAGCATTAGATATGGGGGGGGGGGCTCCTGATATCATTAGACATGGGGGGGGCTCCTCCTTATAGCATTAGATATGGTGGTTCTCCTACTTATAGCATTAGATAGGGGGGGGGGTTCTGACATCATTAAATATTGGGGGGGGGGGCTCCAGATATCATTAAACATGGTGGGGGGGGTCTCCTCCTTATAGCATTAGATATGGGGGGGTCTCCTTCTTATAGCATTAGATATGGGGGGGTCTCCTCCTTATAGCATTAGATATGGTGGGGGTCTCCTCCTTTATAGCATTAGATATGGGGGGTCTCCTCCTTTTATAGCATTAGATATGGGGGGTCTCCTCCTTTATAGCATTAGATATGGGGGGTCTTCCTTATATCATTAGATATGGGGGGTCTCCTTATAGCATTAGATACGGGGGGTCTCCTGATACCATTAGATATGGGGGGTCTCTTCCGTTATAGCATTAGATATGGGGGGGTCTCCTCCTTATAGCATTAGATAGGGGGGGGGTCTCCTTATAGCATTAGATATGGGGGATCTCATTATAGCATTAGATATGGGGGGTCTCCTCCTTATAGCATTAGATAGGGGTGTCTCCTTATACTATTAGATATGGGGGGTCTTCTTATAGCATTAGATATTGGGGGTCTCCTCATAGCATTAGATATGGGGGGTTTCCTCCTTATAGCATTAGATATAAGGGGTCTCCTCCTTATAGCATTAGATATAAGGGGTCTCCTCCTTATAGCATAAGATATGGGAGGTCTCCTCCTTATATCATTAGATATAGGGGGGTCTCCTCCTTATAGCATTAAATATGGGGGGGTCTCCTGATATCATTAGATATGGGGGGGGGGTCTCCTGATATCATTAGATATGGGGGGGTCTCCTGATATTAGATATGGGGGGGTCTCCTGATATCATTAGATATGGGGGGGTCTCCTGATATCATTAGATATGGGGGGGTCTCCTCCTTATAGCATTAGATATAGTCCGGGTCTCCTCCTTATAGCATTAGATATGGGTGGTCTCCTCCTTATAGCATTAGATATAAGGGGTCTCCTGATATCATTGGATATGGGGGGGTCTCCTGATATCATTAGATATGGGGGGTCTCCTCCTTATAGCATTAGATAAGGGGGGGCTCCTCCTTATAGCATTAGATCAAGAAGGTCACGTGACGGCTCTTGTCTCCCCTCTTGTCCTGCAGAGCTGGATGCTGAGATCTATGTCGGGAACCTCCCGTATGATGTGACGCAGGTTGGGCACCTCCTTAGGATTATTACATTATTTCTGTCCAGTAATATATATGGCCGTTTTACTATCATTCTGCTTTTCCTTTTTTTTTCTTTTTTGATTTGCAGGAAGAAATTTTGTTTCTCCTTAAAGAGTTTAATCCTGTACACGCAAAGAAGGTGCAGAAGGACCTGAGATGGTAAGGGGGTCTCATCCTATCCTAATGACAGACAATGCAGCCCCGCTACTCACTTACCAATGGGAGAGCTATACACATAACTGCAGACAGACTGATGGGTTATACTCACACTCGTATAGGGGAGACCCCCCTCCCATAGAGCCATACACATAACTGCAGACAGACTGATGGGTTATACTCACACTCATATAGGGGAGACCCCCCCATAGAGCCATACACATAACTGCAGACAGACTTATGGGTTATACTCACACTCATATAGGGGAGACCCCCCCCCCCCATAGAGCCATACACATATCTGCAGACAGACTGATGGGTTATACTCACACTCATATAGGGGAGACCCCCCCCATAGAGCCATACACATAACTGCAGACAGACTTATGGGTTATACTCACACTCATATAGGGGAGACCCCCCCCCCCATAGAGCCATACACATAACTGCAGACAGACTGATGGGTTATTCTCACACTCATATAGGGGAGACCCCCCCCCCCCCATAGAGCCATACACATATCTGCAGACAGACTGATGGGTTATACTCACACTCGTATAGGGGAGACCCCCCTCCCATAGAGCCATACACATAACTGCAGACAGACTGATGGGTTATACTCACACTCATATAGGGGAGACCCCCCCCATAGAGCCATACACATAACTGCAGACAGACTTATGGGTTATACTCACACTCATATAGGGGAGACCCCCCCCCATAGAGCCATACACATAACTGCAGACAGACTGATGGGTTATACTCACACTCATATAGGGGAGACCCCCCCCCATAGAGCCATACACATAACTGCAGACAGACTGATGGGTTATACTCACACTCATATAGGGGAGACCCCCCCCCATAGAGCCATACACATAACTGCAGACAGACTGATGGGTTATACTCACACTCATATAGGGGAGACCCCCCCCATAGAGCCATACACAGTGCTTCTGGGCCGCGGGAGGCACCCGGTGCTCCTGGACTCTCTCAGACCGCGCTGATGCCACTAAGTATCAGTTCAGTAATTCAGTGAGGTGGAGTCTGAGGCCTCTATCGGTATCTGACATCCTGAGCCTCTATTATTGCTGGAGCCGCAGCCTAATATTCCCACTTTCTACAGTTTCTGGATGGAAGTTGTTGTTGTGGACGTGGAATGAGCGTGTGATATTTCCAGCACAGCTTAGAAGGGATTCTGATGATTTGAGGCTTTATTTTCCGCCATTGTTATGGACATTTCCTGTGCGGCTTGTTATATCCATAGGGTGAATGTGATAAGCCGATACCAATACGCATCTGATGCCATCGACCATCTGGGCCAACCTGTGCCTCTCCTCCTATAGGAGAACTACAACTCCCATCGTGCTCTGATGGTGGAATTAAATGCAGGTTATTGCTGATTACTCTCAGAGCATGATGGGACTTTTAGTTCTTCAACATTTGTAAAGCATTGGTTAGTATAGAGTCAGCTCTGTTAGTAAGTATCTACTGTATCCGATCCAGAATATGTGGCTTACATCCGACTCCTCTTTATTTTCTCAGCTTTGCCTTTGTTCAGATGTCCACTAAGGAGGACGCCTCTCGGGCTGTGGCCAAACTCCATAAGATGGTGCTGAGGGGCCGCAATCTGGTGCTCCGCATGTTTGATTGTGATTTCTATGGGAAGAATTCCGGCCCTGCACAGGTAATGGTTCAGCATTACCCCAAATTAATATATACAGTCATGAGAGTAAGAACGTCCTCATATGTCTGATAATACAACGTCCGGGTAATAGGAGGTTCGGTCTGGGTTCACTTACATACATGTTTCATTCACTGTCACCCTTCCAGCAGCAGATGCCAGCATTGACCCCCATCGGCACAGGTGACCCCCATGACACAGGTACAGAGGAGGAGGACGGTGCATGTGATTATGGGAGAGCAATGATGTCATCATCATATTATTATATGTTAACTTTACAGACAGAAATGTTCAACAGATACGCATCACCAACCTGGCACATGGTGTCTCTAAGGTAAGATACAATGGCGTTGTGTTATGTATCCCAGTGCTTATAGGACCAGTACGTAACCACTGTGCACCGATATAACCGCCATATACTGCTCAGATACCAGTACATAACCACTGTACACACATATAACCCCCATGTAGTGCTCAGATACCAGTACGTAACCACTGTGCAGCCATATAACCACCATATAGTGCTCAGATACCAGTACGTAAACACTGTGCACCCATATAACCACCATATAGTGCTCAGATACCAGTACGTAAACACTGTGCACCCATATAACAGCCATATAGTGCTCAGATACCAGTATGTCACCACTATGCACCCATATAACCACCATATAGTGCTCAGATACCAGTATATAACCACTATGCACCAATATAACCCCCATATAGTGCTCAGATACCAGTACGTAACCACTCTGCACAATATAACCCCCATATAGTGCTCCGATACCAGTACGTAACCACTGTGCACCCATATAACCACCATATAGTGCTCAGATACCAGTACGTAACCACTGTGCACCCATATAACCACCATATAGTGCTCAGATACCAGTATGTCACCACTGTGCACCAATATAACCACCATATAGTGCTCAGATACCAGTATATAACCACTATGCACCAATATAACCCCCATATAGTGCTCAGATACCAGTACGTAACCACTCTGCACAATATAACCCCCATATAGTGCTCAGATACCAGTACGTAACCACTGTGCACCCATATAACCACCATATAGTGCTCAGATACCAGTATGTCACCACTGTGCACCCATATAACCACCATATAGTGCTCAGATACCAGTATGTCACCACTGTGCACCCATATAACCACCATATAGTTCTCAGATACCAGTATGTCACCACTGTGCACCCATATAACCACCATATAGTACTCAGATACCAGTACGTAACCACTGTGCACCAATATAACCCCCATATAGTGATCAGATACCAGTACGTAACCACTGTGCGGCCATATAGCAGCCATATTCTGCTCAGATACCAATACGTAAACACTGTGCACCCATATAACAGCCATATAGTGCTCAGATACCAGTATGTCACCACTGTGCACCCATATAACCGCCGCTCTCTATATTACTGGATGTGTAGGGGGGTTATAGATTACGCTCTCTATATTACTGGATGTGTAGGGGGGTTATAGATTCCGCTCTCTATATTACTGGATGTGTAGGGGGGTTATAGATTCCGCTCTCTATATTACTGGATGTGTAGGGGGGTTATAGATGCCGCTCTCTATATTACTGGATGTGTAAGGGGGGGGGGGGGTTATAGATGCCGCTCTCTATATTACTGGATGTGTGTGGGGGGGTATAAATTGCGCTCTCTATGTTACTGGATGTGGAGGGGGGGGTTATAGATGCCGCTCTCTATATTACTGGATGTGTAAAGGGGGGGGGGTTATAGATGCTGCTCTCTATATTACTGGATGTGTAGGGGGGTTATAGATGCCGCTCTCTATTACTGGATGTGGAGGCAGGGGGTTATAGGTGCCGCTCTCTATTACTGGATGTGTAGGGGGGTTATAGATGCCGCTCTCTATATTACTGGATGTGGAGGGGGGTTATAGATTCCGCTCTCTATTACTGTATGTGTAGGAGGGTTATAGATGCCGCTCTATATTACTGGATGTGTAAGGGGGGGGGGGATTATAGATGCCGCTCTCTATATTACTGGATGTGGAGGGGGGTTATAGATGCCGCTCTCTATATTAATGGATGTGTAGGGGGGTTATAGATGCCGCTCTCTATATTACTGGATGTGTAGGGGGGTTGCACAGATACCAGTACGTAAACACTGTGCAGCCATATAACCCCCATATAGTGCTCAGATACCAGTACATAACCACTGTGCACCAATATAACCCCCACATAGTGCTCAGATACCAGTACGTAACCACTGTGCACCCATATAACCCCCATATAGTGCTTAGATACCAGTACATAACCACTGTGCACCAATATAACCCCCATATAGTGCTCAGATACCAGAACGTAACCACTGTGCACCCATATAACCGCCATATACTGCTCAGATACCAGTACGTAACCACTGTGCACCAATATAACCACCATATAGAGCTCAGATACCAATAAGTAACCACTGTGCACCAATATAACCCCCATATAGTGCTCAGATACCAGTACCTAACCACTGTGCAGCCATATACTGTTTAGATATCAATACGTAACCACTGTGCACCCATATAACTGCAATATACTGCTCGGATACCAGTATGTAACCACTGTACACCTATATAACCACCATATAGTGCTCAGATACCAGTACGTAAACACTGTGCACCCATATTACCACCATATAGTGCTCAGATGCCAGTACGTAACCACTGTGCACCAATATAACCCCCATGTAGTGCTCAGATACCAGTACGTAACCACTGTGCACCCATATAACCCCCATATAGTTCTCAGATACCAGTACATAACCACTGTGCACCAATATAACCTCCATATAGTGCTCAGATACCAGTACGTAACCACTGTGCACCAATATAACCCCCATATAGTGCTCAGATACCAGTACCTAACCACTGTGCAGCCATATACTGTTTAGATACCAATACGTAACCACTGTGCACCCATATAACCGCAATATACTGCTCGGATACCAGTATGTAACCACTGTACACCCATATAACCACCATATAGTTCTCAGATACCAGTACATAACCACTGTGCACCAATATAACCTTCATATAGTGCTCAGATACCAGTACCTAACCTCTTTGCACCCATATAACCCCCATATAGTGCTCAGATACCAGTACCTAACCACTGTGCAGCCATATACTGTTTAGATACCAATACGTAACCACTGTGCACTCATATAACCGCAATATACTGCCCAGATACCAGTACGTAACCACTGTGCAGCCATATAACCACCATTCTCTATATTACTGGATGTGTAGGGGGGTTATAGATGCCGCTCTCTATATTACTGGATGTGTAGGGGGGGTTGTAGATTCCGCTCTCTATATTACTGGATGTGTAGGGGGGTTATAGATGCCGCTCTCTATATTACTGGATGTGGAGGGGGGTTATAGATGCCGCTCTCTATATTACTGGATGTGGAGGGGGGTTATAGATGCCGCTCTCTATATTACTGGATGTGGAGGGGGGTTATAGATGCCGCTCTCTATATTACTGGATGTGGAGGGGGGTTATAGATGCCGCTCTCTATATTACTGGATGTGTAGGGGGGTTATAGATGCCGCTCTCTATATTACTGGATGTGTAGGGGGGTTATAGATGCCGCTCTCTATATTACTGGATGTGTAGGGGGGTTATAGATTACGCTCTCTATATTACTGGATGTGGAGGGGGGTTATAGATGCCGCTCTCTATATTACTGGATGTGTAGGGGGGTTATAGATGCCGCTCTCTATATTACTGGATGTGTAGGGGGGTTATAGATTCCGCTCTCTATATTACTGGATGTGTAGGGGGGTTATAGATTCCGCTCTCTATATTACTGCATGTGTAGGGGGGTTATAGATTCCGCTCTCTATATTACTGGATGTGTAGGGGGTTATAGATGCTTCTCTCTATATTACTGGATGTGTAGGGGGGTTATAGATGCCGCTCTCTATATTACTGGATGTGGAGGGAGGGTTATAGATGCCGCTCTCTATTACTGGTTGTGGAGGGAGGGTTATAGATGCTGCTCTCTATATTACTGGATGTGGAGGGAGGGTTATAGATGCCGCTCTCTATATTACTGGATGTGTAGGGGGGGGGGTTATAGTTGCCACTCTCTATATTACTGGATGTGTAGGGGGGTTATAGATGCCACTCTCTATATTACTGGATGTGTAGGGGGGTTATAGATGCCGCTCTCTATATTACTGGATGTGTAGGGGGGTTATAGATTCCGCTCTCTATATTACTGGATGGGTAGGGGGGGGGGGGGGGGTTATAGTTGCCACTCTCTATATTACTGGATGTGTAGGGGGGTTATAGATTCCGCTCTCTATATTACTGGATGTGTAGGGGGGTTATAGATTCCGCTCTCTATATTACTGGATGTGTAGGGGGGGTTATAGATGCCGCGATGCCGCTCTCTATTACTGGTTGTGGAGGGGGGTTATAGATGCTGCTCTCTATATTACTGGATGTGGAGGGGGGTTATAGATTCCGCTCTCTACATTACTGGATGTGTAGGGGGGTTATAGATTCCGCTCTCTATATTACTGGATGTGTGTGTGTGTGTGGGGGGGTGTTATAGATTCCACTCTCTATATTACTGGATGTGTAAGGGGGGGGGGGGGTTATAGATGCCGCTCTCTATATTACTGGATGTGTAGGGGTGTTATAGATGCCGCTCTCTATATTACTGGATGTGGAGGGGGGTTATAGATGCCGCTCTCTATATTACTGGATGTGTATGGGGGGGTATAAATGGCGCTCTCTATATTACTGGATGTGTAAGGGGGGGGGGGGGGGTTATAGTTGCCACTCTTTATATTACTGGATGTGGAGGGAGGGTTATAGATGCTGCTCTCTTTATTACTGGATGTGGAGGGAGGGTTATAGATGCTGCTATCTATATTACTGGATGTGGAGGGGGGTTAGAAATGTCGCTCTTTATATTACTGGATGTGGAGGGAGGGTATAGATGCTGCTCTCTATATTACTGGATGTGTAGGGGGGGAGGCGGGTTATAGATGCCGCTCTCTATATTACTGGACGTGGAGGGAGGGTTATAGATCGCGCTCTCTATTACTGGATGTGGAGGGAGGGTTATAGATGCCGTTCTCTATGTTACTGGATGTGTAGCGGGGGGGGGGGGTGTTATAGATGCCGCTCTTTACTTTAGTTTTACACCAGCTTGAGGGCGGCATTCCTGGTGGTGTATAGTCAGGAGCCGGGATGGGGGGGGGGGACCCATCTTTGTCCCCCTCGCCACCCTGCAGAGAGTGTGCAACTTGGTTCTAGTTACATATCTTTACTTGTTTTCCAGGAGAACGTTGTGAAATATGAGCCAAGCAACCAAGAGACCCCCAGCAGCTCTCCGGGTGAGGACACCCTGCCCGTGCAATGGTTAAATGTCACCTTTTTTTTTCCTTTCAAATCAACTGGTCCGAGCAAGTGCTAGAGATTTGTAATTAACTTCTATAAAAAAAAATCTTGTGTTCCAGTACAGATCAGCTGCTGTATGTCCTGCAGGAAGTGGTGTTTTCTTTCCAGTCTGAAGAGCAGGAGAGATTTTCTTAGGAATTTGCTGCTGCTCTAGACAGTTCCTGACAAGAACAGAGGTGGCAGCAGAGAGCACTGTGCCAGACTGGAAAGAATACACCACTTCCTGCAGGACATACAGCAGCTGATAAGTACTGAAAGACTGAAGCTTTTAAAATGGAAGTAATACCTGTCATCCAATAAACACCAGTACAGAGCTTTAGTGTCCTACAAGTTCTCATTCACATACATGGAGGATAAAGATGCATTGTGATGCTCCAGAGCTGCGCTCTCTGATCTTCATTTCTCTCTTGTAGGGAAAAAAAAGAACAAGATCTACGTGGACGACCTCAGGAAAGATGTCACTGAGGTAAGTCTCCATTACTTAGCACTGCGGGGTATAACTGGGGGCTGCAGGCATAGTGAGGACCCCAGCGCACCTCCCCCAATGAGAGAACATTTCCTTCTAAATTCTCCCAACTAGCTAATGCAAGTGCAGATATGACCACAGACCGATGATCCATGCAGGTCTATAGGACACCACAGACCGATTATCCATGCAGGCCTATACGAAACCACAGACCGATGATCCATGCAGGTCTATAGGACACCACAGACCGATTATCCATGCAGGCCTATACAAAACCACAGACCGATGATCCATGCAGGTCTATAGGACCCCACAGACCGATTATCCATGCAGGCCTATACGAAACCACAGACCGATTATCCATGCATGCCTATGGGACACCACAGTCCGATTATCCATGCAGGCCTATACGAAACCACAGACCGATGATCCATGCAGGTCTATAGGACACCACAGACCGATTATCCATGCAGACCTATACGTAACCACAGACTGATGATCCATGCAGGCCTATAGGACACCAAAAACTTATGATCCATGCATGCCTATGGGATACCACAGTCCTATTATCCATGCAGGCCTATACGAAACCACAGACCGATGATCCATGCAGGCCTATAGGACACCACAGACCGATGATCCATGCATGCCTATGGGACACCACAGACCAATGATCCATGCAAGCCTATAGGACACCACAGACCAATGATCCATGCAGGCCTATAGGACACCACAGTCCGATTATCCATGCAGGCCTATACGAAACCACAGTCCGATGTTCCATGCAGACCTATAGGACACCACAGACCGATTATCCATGCAGGCCTATACGAAACCACAGACTGATGATCCATGCAGGCCTATAGGACACCAAAGACTTAGGATCCATGCAGGTCTATAGGACACCACAGAACGATGATCTATTCAGGCTAATGGGACACCACAGACCAATGATCCATGCAAGCCTATAGGACACCACAGACCGATGATCTATTCAGGCTTATGGGACACCACAGACCAATGATCCATGCAGGCCTGTGGGACACCACAGACCAATGATCCATGCAGGCCTATAGGACACCAAAGACCAATGATCCATGCAGGCCTATAGGACACCAAAGACTTAAGATCCATGCATGCCTATGGGACACCACAGACCAAAGATCCATGCAAGCCTATAGGACACCACAGACCAATGATCCATGCAGGCCTATGGGACACCACAGACTGATAATCCATGCAGGCCTATAGGACACCACAGACTGATGATCCATGCAGGCCTATGGGACACCACAGACCGATGATCCATGCAGGCCTATGGGATACCACAGACCGATGATCCATGTAGGCCTATGGGACATCACAGACCAATGATCCATGCAGGCCTATGGGACACCACAGACCGATGATCCATGCAGGTCTATGGGGCCCCACAATTATCACACAGCATTCTGCAGCACAGTCACAAGCCTGAAGTAGCTGATAACAGAAAGCAATAGCTTACATTCTGCAGGATGGCCTGTTAACGCTTTCTTCTCCTTTCAGGACAGGCTTATTATGGGGCCTGGAGAAAGGGGTCTAGTGCCGGTGTGCCAGGAACCTCAGATTGAAACAAGGTACTGCTACTATATACTAATACAGTAAAGCTGCCAGAAAACATAAGGCAATGCCATGCACAGGTCAGGAATAGCTCTCCCGATTCCTGGACACATTTCCTGACCCCCATAGGGTTCTAATGGAATTTTTCCTGAAGCACCTTATGGGAACATTCAGAATTCCGGTTGTGCCGCCTGGTGCAGCACCTAGCCCTATACATGTACCTGCTCCTGATCCCAAGATTTTGAGGGGTTGTCCAGTCCTGTCCCATCCACTTGAATGGAACAGTACTTCAGTACCTTGCACCTTTGCTGCGATCACAAGGACAAGAGCTTATAATCATTGTAGAGGCTGCAGAACTGGCACGAGTGCTGAGGACCCTTAACTGAGACCCCGCAGATCTAACATTGAGGGCCTGTCTTGAGCAGCAGACTAGTAGTTCATGGGGCCTACATAGATGATGATGCAGTATGCCAGACTGATGTCTTATAGATGAAGGCCCATTTATTCTATTTTCTCTACATCTGTATGTTCCTGAAGAGCCTGAAATGATGAGCAAGCGCTGTGTATCTGTCAGCTGATCTGTGATTTCCCAGCATCCCCGGCAGCCCGGGTTATTCACTTTATTGTGAGAGCAGCAAATAATTCCTCCCATTCTGTGATGTGATGAGTATTTGTATCTCTAGTTCCAGAAGCCTCAGCTAGGGGGAGCTGTGTACACATCCCATACAGCTAAGTGTTATATACACAGGGCTATATAGCTGTATACATATCACATACAGCACAGTGTATATACACAGGGCTATAGAGCTGTATACATATCACATACAGCACAGTGTATATACACAGGGCTCTAGAGCTGTATACATATCACATACAGCACAGTGTATATACACAGGGCTATAGAGCTGTATACATATCACATACAGCACAGTGTATATACACAGGGCTATAGAGCTGTATACAGCACAGTGTATATACACAGGGCTATATAGCTGTATACATATCACATACAGCACAGTGTATATATACAACGCTGTATACAGTACAGTGTATATACACAGGGCTCTAGAGCTGTATACATATCACATACAGCACAGTGTATATACACAGGGCTATAGAGCTGTATACATATCACATACAGCACAGTGTATATACACAGGGCTATAGAGCTGTATACATATCACATACAGCACAGTGTATATACACAGGGCTATAGAGCTGTATACAGCACAGTGTATATACACAAGGCTGTATACAGTACAGTGTATATACCCAGGGCTATAGAGCTGTATACAGCACAGTGTATATACACAGGGCTATAGAGCTGTATACAGTACAGTGTGTATATATACAGGGCTATAGCTGTGTATCCCGGCAGTACACACTGCATAGTGGGTCACATATACATGGATTTATATAGAGCCACAATCTCTCATGTCACTGTATTTAGTCTCTAATTTCCTTTTTCTGTAAGATTTGGAGGTGTAGAGGTGGTTACATCTGATGCCATCCGGGTAGGCAGTCCCTGTAATGGAACCATGTATAAAGGGTCTCATCTCAACCAAGCATCCGGGACCAGCAGTCCGAAAGGGTCCAAGAGAGCAGATGGTCCTCCCTCTCCATCCGAGCAGGTGACCCCCTACCCTCCACCGGAACAGGTGACCCCCTACCCTCCACCTGAACAGGTGACCCCCTACCCTCCACCTGAACAGGTGACCCCCTACCCTCCACCTGAACAGGTGACCCCCTACCCTCCACCTGAACAGGTGACCCCCTACCCTCCACCCGCGCAGGTGACCTCCACCCGAACAGCTGACCTCCTCCCCTCCACCCGTGCAGGGGACCTCCTCCCCTCCACCTGTGAAGGTGACGTCCTACCCCTCCACCTGTGAAGGTGACCTTCTGCCCTCCACCCGTGAAGGTGACCTCCTACCCCTGCAGGTGACCACCTCCCCCTACCCCTCCACCCCTGCAGGTTACCCCCTACTCCACCCATGCAGGTGACCACCTCAGCTCCACCTGTGTAGGTGACCTCCTACCCCTCCACCCGTGCAGGTGACCCCCTCCCTCTACCCGTGCAGGTGACCTCCTCCCCTCTACCCGTGCAGGTGACCTCCTCCTCCTCCCCTCTACCCGTGCAGGTGACCTCCTCCCCTCTACCCGTGCAGGTGACCTCCTCCTCCTCCCCTCTACCCGTGCAGGTGACCTCCTCCCCTCTACCCGTGCAGGTGACCTCCTCCCCTCTACCCGTGCAGGTGACCTCCTCCTCCCCTCTACCCGTGCAGGTGACCTCCTCCTCCTCCCCTCTACCCGTGCAGGTGACCTCCTCCTCCTCCCCTCTACCCGTGCAGGTGACCTCCTCCTCCTCCCCTCTACCCGTGCAGGTGACCTCCTCCTCCTCCTCCCCTCTACCCGTGCAGGTGACCTCCTCCTCCTCCTCCCCTCTACCCGTGCAGGTGACCTCCTCCTCCCCTCCACCCGTGCAGGTGACCTCCTCCCCCTCCCTCCACCCGTGCAGGTGACCTCCTCGACCTCCTCCCCCTCCCTCCACCCGTGCAGGTGACCTCCTCCCCCTCCCTCCACCCGTGCAGGTGACCTCCTCCCCCTCCCTCCACCCGTGCAGGTGACCTCCTACCCCTCCCTCCACCCGTGCAGGTGACCTCCTACCCCTCCCTCCATCCGTGCAGGTCACCTCCTACCCCTCCCTCCACCTGTGCAGGTCACCTCCTACCCCTCCCTCCACCTGTGCAGGTCACCTCCTACCCCCACCTTTCCTTCTGGTACATATAGTGCATTGTGTTTGGGTGACAGGCCTGTGACATAGTCTGTTGTTTCAGGTCCCAGGACACACACTGACCTTTGAGAATAGTCATACAGGTAGGTGTGTGACCACTATGGCTGGATGAAAAGTGAGATGGTCCCTGGGTGCTGAGACAGAGGCTTATGACTGGATGTGGCATGACGGATGGGTATTGTATCCCACCCCATGTCAGTGACCCTCATATAAGCAGACATTGCCCCTTGGACATCAGCACTCAGTGACTTCTTGAAGGGTAAAATAAACCAATAAAGGGGTTATTCAGCATTAGAAAAACCTGGCCTCTTACTTCCAGAGACAGCACCGCTCTTGTCTCCAGGTGAGGTGGGGATTACAATTAAAAGGGTACTCCAGCAAAAAAAAAAAAAATACAAATGTTTTATTTCAAATCAGCTGGTGTCCGAAAGATTTGTAATTTACTTCTATATAAAAATCTCCAGTCTTCCAGTACTTATTAGCTGCTGTATGTCCTGCAGGAAGTGGTGTATGTTCTCCAGTCTGAGACTGTCCAGAGCAGGAGAGGTTTTCTATGGGGATTTGCTCTGGACAGTTCCTGACATGGACAGAGGTGGCAGCAGAGAGCACTGTGTCTGACTGGAAAGAATACACCACTTCCTGCAGGACATACAGCAGCTGATAAGTAATCGAAGACCAGATTTATTTATTTTTTTAAAGAGTTTATTTAACATTTTGCACTTACAAGAAAGCAAAACACATGTTGGTGAATTGGAAAGAAATGGCAGTAGTACACAGTACAGAAGCAGCTCCATCTGAGCACACAGGACAGTAGTGTCACCGAGAAACAGGGTAAATTATGACTACCTAAAGGTGGTCACCGGTAGCAAACAAGTATCCATCCACCAACAAGAAGAACAAACAAGACATAGAAACCAAAAACATGCACCCGACACATTCATACTTCCATACATACCGGGCACCCTCCCCCCTTCGACACACCTCCTAAAACCACCAACATACGGACGGTCTCTACACAGGAGTCGCCTCTGACAACAACCAGTGGATCCAGATCTTTTTACATTTTTGGGGGCATTTCCTGCTTTCATATAGCGCTTGGTATAGCAGAACGTATTTGTTAACAAACTGTATCCAATGGGCAAGGGATGGTGTGTCTGGGCTTTTCCATGCCATAATAACAATCTTGCGGGCACAGAACAAAAGAAAACTAATGAATATACTATAGTAACGGTTCGGAGTTACGTCATTAAAGACCAAATATTTTTAATAAAATAAATTACAAATCTCTGGCACTTTCTGACACCAGTTGATTTGAAAGATTTTTTTTTTTTTTTTTTTTTTTTTTGCTGAAGTTCCCCTTTAAGCTCCATTCACTTCAATGGAACTAAGTTGCAAAACTTGCACCTAAACTGGAGACAAGAGCGGTGCTGTCTCTGGCAGAAAGTGGCCATGTTTTTCTAATGCCGGACAACCACTTAACTGGGGATCTGCCTGTTCTGTCCATTAGGATGATGATTATTATTATTATAGGACAAGAACAAGTGACAAGTGTCAGGAACCCGCTCCTGATCCCTATGGAAATGAGGTGCGTCTGCCCTGCTTACTGGGTGTGGTGGTGGGAGTCACTTTTATTACTGCCTAGGCTGGGTTCACACTGCGTCTAGTTTATTTTATGACCAAAAAGGAATAAAAAAGATGCATTTGTGTGTGTCCGTTTTGCCATTGATTTCCTTTATAAAAAACAAGGATCAAAATGCATCAGGTTTTTTGTTTTTTTTAGCATACACCAAATGTGCTTGATCAGTTTTGGTGCTTTTTTGACCCCTTCTTTTTATAATGGAAGTCAATGGAAAAGCTGATCAACACGGATACACACAAATGCACCTTTTTTTTCCAATAAAACAGATAGTAAAAATGCAGTGTGGACCCAGCCGCACTGCTGGGTGTGGGTGTGGGTGTGTGTGTGTGTGGGGGGGGGGGGGGGGGGGGGGGGTTTACTTACATCTCTGCTGCCTTAATGGAGGAAATTTGCCTTTTAACCTATTGATTTCCAATGTCCCAGGCATTGCTTGATCCTAGAGCAGCTGGAGACAACCAATCCATTACCTCCTGTCAGTGTTGTGTAAGGGTACTATTACACCAAGCAATTTTCCGATGACTAACGATAAACGATCTAAACGACCGCTAAGGCAAACGACCCAAAATCGTTCGCCCAAGTACACGAAACGATCGTTATTTATGATCGTTCTTGCGGTCGTTTAGTCGTCGCTATTGCGTTTGTTTCAGCTGTGAATTCTTATTACACCGAACGATGAGCGAACGATCAAACGATAAAAATAGGTCTGGATCCTATTAAACGATCAACGATTTCTCGTTGGTCGTTTAATCGTTGCCTGCTATTACCCAAAATGATTATCGTTCAAATCCGAACGATTTAACGATTTTTCGAACGATAATCGTTCCGTGTAATACCACCCTTAGTGTGCTTACTATGATGTGTCCTCCGGATGGCAGCGCTGTCAGTCTGGACACTGTATTACAGGTTCTTGTGCTTTGCTTGTTGTCTGATCATATTCCCCATTGTTGGGAGCTGTAGCGGACCTTTCCTGGCCGAGATGCTGAAGGGATGTTTCGGTGACCTGGGTTGGCTCGGAGACCTGGTGAATACAAGCAAGGAGCTGAGTCTGCTGGTGACCAGAACCTATCCCAATACTGACTACTTCTGGGCTGTGCCCATCACACAGGTAGGCGATGAGATCACTGACCACCTGGTATTGTATAGTTTGCTGTAATGTTTCCTCTCCATACAGGAAATCTATGTGACTTTATCCAACCTCTGCTTGAGCCTGGTGCAGGCCAAACCAGGGCTGCCATGTCTGATGAAGGACAACATGCAGAGAGTGGGGCGATGCATGGCACCGTGCGTTCTGATGGAGGAGGAGGAGGGGACGTGGAGCAGGTTGGTATTTTTCTGGGTTTTGGATATTTTTGCACACCATGTAGCCATGTTGTCTTTGGTTTTGCCCAATATCCTGGCCTGACCCCTTATATGATTCCACTCTTTGCTGCCCGCACAGGTGTTGGGTGGCCAGTGTGGCTGCGGAACTTGCAGTTGTCTTCTTTCTGGATTACGGTGTGACGAATGTCATCCCTATCAACACTCTTAAAGCACTGGATGATGACCAGCACTGGGGCGTCCCTCCAATGGCTCAGCCTTTTCTTTTGCTAGAAGGTTATAAAATTAGTCTATATGTAAAAAGAGACTTGATTGAAGTGCTGACATCTGTCTAACTTATTCCCTATTGTCTTCTGTAGGGCCAGACACTGATGGCTTGATGGGAACGGTCTTAAAGGGGCGAATCTGTGGCATTTGCTCTGGGCAGGTGACTATGTGCACGACTATGGTGAAAACCTGTGCAGGCCACAGAATATGTTTGGCCAACAGCTATCTCTCCTGATCCATATATATATACACTTACCGGCCACTTTATTAGGTACACCATGCTAGTAACGGGTTGGACCCCCTTTTGCCTTCAGAACTGCCCCAATTCTTGGTGGCATAGATACAACAAGGTGCTGGAAGCTTCCTCAGAGATTTTGGTCCATATTGACATGATGGCATCACACAGTTGCCGCAGATTTGTCGGCTGCACATCCATGACGCCAATCTCCCGTTCCACCACATCCCAAAGATGTTCTATTGGATTGAGATCTGGTGACTGTGGAGGCCATTGGAGTACAGTGACCTCATTGTCATGTTCAAGAAACCAGTCTGAGATGATTCTAGCTTTATGACATGGCGCATTATCCTGCTGAAAGTCGCCATCAGATGTTGGGTCCATTGTGGTCATAAAGGGATGGACATGGTCAGCAACAATACTCAGGTAGGCTGTGGCGTTGCAACGATGCTCAATTGGTACCAAGGGGCCCAAAGAGTGCCAAGAAAATATTCCCCACACCATGACACCACCACCACCAGCCTGAACCGTTGATACAAGGCAGGATGGATCCATGCTTTCATGTTGTTGACGCCAAATTCTGACCCTACCATCCGAATGTCGCAGCAGAAATCGAGACTCATCAGACCAGGCAACGTTTTTCCAATCTTTCTACTGTCCAATTTCGATGAGCTTGTGCAAATTGTAGCCTCAGTTTCCTGTTCTTAGCTGAGCGGAGTGGCACCCGGTGTGGTCTTCTGCTGCTGTAGCCCATCTGCCTCAAAGTTGGCCGTACTGTGCGTTCAGAGATGCTCTTCTGCCTACCTTGGTTGTAACGGTTGGCTATTTGAGTCACTGTTGCCTTTCTATCAGCTGGAACCAGTCTGCCCATTCTCCTCTGACCTCTGGCATCAATAAGGTATTTCCGCCCACAGAACGGCCGCTCACTGGATGTTTTTTCTTTTTCGGACCATTCTCTGTAAACCCTAGAGATGGTTGTGCATGAAAATCCCAGTAGATCAGCAGTTTCTGAAATACTCAGACCAGCCCTTCTGGCACCAACAACCATGCCACGTTCAAAGGCACTCAAATCACCTTTCTTTCCCATACTGATGCTCGGTTTGAACTGGAGGAGATTGTCTTGACCATGTCTACATGCCTAAATGCACTGAGTTGCCGCCATGGGATTGGCTGATTAGAAATTAAGTGGTAACGTGCAGTTGGACAGGTGTACCTAATAAAGTGGCCGGTGAGTGTGTGTGTATATATATATATATATATATATATATATATATATACACACACACACACAAAAAAAAAACAGAAGGTGCAACAGCAACCGACAGGTGCAGGGGCTTACCGTATACACTCCTCCCAGCGCACACACAGTAAACACCTGCTCTGTAGATATAAAAAAGTGAGGATCTTAGCAAGCTGTTTGATCAAACAGAGTGTACCATGTCGCCACGTTAAGGGGTCCTCGAGACATGGTCCCTACTCCAGCATTTTCACACTAGCAATGGCCTCTCCTGGGCTGAATAAGCTTACAACTGGGCAGATAGGAGCCAAATGATCTCTTTTTATAGCACCCTTGGGACATGGGTGGAGTGCAAGCCAACCACACCCCTCACAGGCCACAAGCAGGTAACCACACCCCCACAAGCCACAAGCAACGTGCAACCTGCAGTGTGAACAGTCATAGATGTGCTGCCATTTTTTTCTGTTGAATGTGTGTGTGTGTGTGTGGGGGGGCTACCTCCTGTTGGCCTGCACTCCACCCATGTCCCAAGGGTGCTATAAAAAGAGATCATTTGGCTCCTATCTGCCCAGTTGTAGGCTTATTCAGCCCAGGAGAGGGCATTTCTAGTGTGAAAATGCTGGAGTAGGGACCATGTCTCGAGGACCCCTTACCGTGGCGACATGGTACACTCTGTTTGATCGACTAGTTTGCTAAGATCCTCACTTTTTATTATCTACAGAGCAGGTGTTTACTGTGTGTACACTGGGAGGAGTATATACAATGAGCCCCTGCACCTGTCGGTTGCTGTTGCACCTTCTGTTTTTTTGTCTGTACTTAAGCCACAAGCAGCGTGCAACCTGCAGTGTGAACATATATGTGTGTGTGTGTGTGTGTGTGTGTGTATAGAGAGATATATATATATACATATACAGCGGTGCCTTGTATAACCCTGATAACACAGCAGCTGGATATGTGATATATAAGTTACCGTACAGTATAGCAGAATGTGATGTATAATGTATAGTAACTGTATAACCCTGATAACACAGCAGCTGGATATGTGATATATAAGATACTGTACAGTATAGTAATCAGCATGTGGTGTGTAATGTATAGTAACTGTATAACCCTGATAACACTGCAGCTGGATATGTGATATATAAGTTACTGTACAGTATAGCAGCATGTGGTGTATAATGTATAGTAACTGTATAACCCTGATAACACAGCAGCTGGATATGTGATATATAAGTTACTGTACAGTATAGCAGCATGTGATGTATAATGTATAGTAACTGTATAACCCTGATAACACAGCAGCTGGATATGTGATATATAAGTTACCGTACAGTATAGCAATCAGCATGTGGTGTATAATGTATAGTAACTGTATAACCCTGATAACACAGCAGCTGGATATGTGATATATAAGTTACCGTACAGTATAGCAATCAGCATGTGGTGTATAATGTATAGTAACTGTATAACCCTGATAACACAGCAGCTGGATATGTGATATATAAGTTACTGTACAGTATAGCAGCATGTGGTATATAATGTATAGTAACTGTATAACCCTGATAACACAGCAGCAGTTTGTAGATACAGGATGGAACTGCAGATCCCCATAATGCAGTAACATAGTACAACAGGCTAGACTAGAGAAGCAGGGCTGCTGTCAGAGTGCTGTGTGGTCACATGACAGCAATGGGGAAGGGGTGTGTGTTCAGCATGGACCAATCAGAATGTGAGAATCACAGAGCTGTGCAGGTGGACAGTGACAGAAACTTTCCTATACAGCAGTGTAAGTGCAGGCACATTATAGCAGGAATGGAGAGGATGGGAAACACAAGGGCTGACAGAGACTGCAGGGAGCATGAAGGAATGAGCAGGGCAGATGTGGGCACATAGAGGGGTTACAGCTATGAAGAGATTACCTCCACAGTCCTGTCCCCTGATGTAAGCCCCAGCCTGAAGTGGATCTGCTATGATTTGGAAGGTGAGGGAGACTTCCTGGGTCAGAGTACAGGGCTGTAGACCCCGCTATACAGACCATGCCCCTCCTCCACTCCCCCTCCCACCCAGCACAGGGAGCTCTTACACCAAAGCAATGCTCTTACACCAAACAATTTTAAGTTACACTTAAACTGAGGTACCACTGTATATAGATATTTAAATGTATGCTGCCCTGTCCTCTCCGGACCCCACTGGTAACGTCTCCCAAGAGGATATAATCCCTGATTCCCCCCATCAGTGGCTTCGGAGGTGCCCATACATATTGGTCCTGTCCATTTTGATCGACTCTTTTGACAATGTGTAAGGATAACTTTATATGTCCTGAAGAAAACTGTAGTATTGTCCCCCCCCACCCCGTACCCCCAGTGAGGAAGACCTGGCGCATCTCTCGGATTTACCTTGTAGGTTGTTGTAAGAGCAGATGGCTGAATTTACATTGGAAGTCTTATGTTTCCGCCATGGTCCGGCACTTACCTCTGTCTGTATTTATCCGACAGCAACACATCCTGAAGTTCTGTCCCTTTCCTAAGGATGAGTGAACCTGAGCCCCCGGATCCCTCGTTCCTGGACCTTGTTTTTTGCTTTCTATATCACCTATAGTAACCGTGTGCTATCACTATCAGTTTCTTTTCAGGAAGACGGATAAGTCTTAGGTTGAGAAATAACTTCTTTGGTTGTTTGGTTGATATTTGTATTTTCCCGATCGGTTCATGTAATAAATAGACTTGTCGGTGCTGCCAGCGTCTTCTCTCCTACATTGCTGACGGGTCAGAGGAAAACATTGGTGGGGGATTCCCATTGCCTTGTGAGGTGAGCCGCCTTTATATTACAGCGGGTATCCAATAGTACATGAGCTGCCCAGCTAGAGCAGGGCCCAGGGCAGTGATAGAGCTCCCTGAATGGATCTGACCCATAGGAGTGTCAGAGGTACAGAGACACATACCTGACCACCTGACCCAAAGAGCACTTGACTGCTTCCATACCACCTTATTGGGGTATGCTTGGCCACCTCCTGACCACATTCCCAAGATTCATGGTTTCCTTGGTTAGGGACCCCTTCAATGTCTTTATGATACATCTTATATTTAGGAATTCTTGTAGAATTCTGTGTACGAGCTGAGATCCGGGAGGCATGACGCTGTATTCAGCAGCCCCGCAGATCATACGAGAGATCAGATCATTGTAGTGTAAATCCTGAGAGGATCGCTGGCTGGAGCTTGGATTCTGCTTGGGGGGGTGGATACGTGACATCTTCTTAAGACGACAGTTCAGGGAATATCCTCACTCGCTGCATTTAGAGATGAGTCATTCAGCAAAGGTTACTATGTGAGCAAAGACAAAGATTATTTGCCTTATTTCTTATAAGCTTTGTTTCCTTGGGTAAGTTTGGCCCACAGTCTGACAGAGTACATGTGCTATATACTATCCTGTCACTGAGACTACAGTACATGTGCTATATACTATCCTGTCACTGAGACTACAGTACATGTGCTATATACCATCCTGTCACTGAGAGTACAGTACATGTGCTATATACTATCCTGTCACTGAGACTACAGTACATGTGCTATATACTATCCTGTCACTGAGACTACAGTACATGTGATATATACTATTCTGTCACTGAGACTACAGTACATGTGCTATATACTATCCTGTCACTGAGACTACAGTACATGTGCTATATACTATCCTGTCACTGAGACTACAGTACATGTGCTATATACTATCCTGTCACTGAGACTACAGTACATGTGCTATATACTATCCTGTCACTGAGACTACAGTACATGTGCTGTATACTATCCTGTCACTGAGACTACAGTACATGTGCTATATACTATCCTGTCACTGAGACTACAGTACAGTACATATGCTATATACTATCCTGTCACTGAGACTACAGTACATGTGCTATATACCATCCTGTCACTGAGACTACAGTACATGTGCTTTATACCATCCTGTCACTGAGACTACAGTCCATGTGCTATATACCATCCTGTCACTGAGACTACAGTCCATGTGCTATATACCATCCTGTCACTGAGACTACAGTACATGTGCTATATACCATCCTGTCACTGAGACTACAGTACATGTGCTATATACCATCCTGTCACTGAGACACTACATGTGCTATATACCATCCTGTCACTGAGACTACAGTCCATGTGCTATATACCATCCTGTCACTGAGACTACAGTACATGTGCTATATACCATCCTGTCACTGAGACTACAGTACATGTGCTATATACCATCCTGTCACTGAGACACTACATGTGCTATATACCATCCTGTCACTGAGACTACAGTCCATGTGCTATATACCATCCTGTCACTGAGACTACAGTACATGTGCTATATACCATCCTGTCACTGAGACTACAGTACATGTGCTATATACCATCCTGTCACTGAGACACTACATGTGCTATATACTATACTGTCACTGAGACTACAGTCCATGTGCTATATACCATCCTGTCACTGAGAGTACAGTACATGTGCTATATACTATCCTGTCACTGAGACTACAGTACATGTGCTATATACTATCCTGTCACTGAGACTACAGTACATGTGCTATATACTATCCTGTCACTGAGACTACAGTACATGTGCTATATACTATCCTGTCACTGAGACTACAGTACATGTGCTATATACTATCCTGTCACTGAGACTACAGTACATGTGCTATATACTATCCTGTCACTGAGACTACAGTACATGTGCTATATACTATCCTGTCACTGAGACTACAGTACATGTGCTATATACTATCCTGTCACTGAGACTACAGTACATGTGCTGTATACTATCCTGTCACTGAGACTACAGTACATGTGCTATATACTATCCTGTCACTGAGACTACAGTACAGTACATATGCTATATACTATCCTGTCACTGAGACTACAGTACATGTGCTATATACCATCCTGTCACTGAGACTACAGTACATGTGCTATATACTATCCTGTCACTGAGACTACAGTACATGTGCTATATACTATCCTGTCACTGAGACTACAGTACATGTGCTATATACTATCCTGTCACTGAGACTACAGTACATGTGCTGTATACTATCCTGTCACTGAGACTACAGTACATGTGCTGTATACTATCCTGTCACTGAGACTACAGTACATGTGCTGTATACTATCCTGTCACTGAGAATACAGTACATGTGCTGTATACTATCCTGTCACTGAGACTACAGTACATGTGCTGTATACTATCCTGTCACTGAGACTACAGTACATGTGCTGTATACTATCCTGTCACTGAGGACTACAGTACATGTGCTGTATACTATCCTGTCACTGAGACTACAGTACATGTGCTGTATACTATCCTGTCACTGAGACTACAGTACATGTGCTGTATACTATCCTGTCACTGAGACTACAGTACATGTGCTGTATACTATCCTGTCACTGAGACTACAGTACATGTGCTGTATACTATCCTGTCACTGAGACTACAGTACATGTGCTGTATACTATCCTGTCACTGAGACTACAGTACATGTGCTGTATACTATCCTGTCACTGAGACTACAGTACATGTGCTGTATACTATCCTGTCACTGAGACTACAGTACATGTGCTGTATACTATCCTGTCACTGAGACTACAGTACATGTGCTGTATACTATCCTGTCACTGAGACTACAGTACATGTGCTGTATACTATCCTGTCACTGAGACTACAGTACATGTGCTGTATACTATCCTGTCACTGAGACTACAGTACATGTGCTGTATACTATCCTGTCACTGAGACTACAGTACATGTGCTGTATACTATCCTGTCACTGAGACTACAGTACATGTGCTGTATACTATCCTGTCACTGAGACTACAGTACATGTGCTGTATACTATCCTGTCACTGAGACTACAGTACATGTGCTGTATACTATCCTGTCACTGAGACTACAGTACATGTGCTGTATACTATCCTGTCACTGAGACTACAGTACATGTGCTGTATACTATCCTGTCACTGAGACTACAGTACATGTGCTGTATACTATCCTGTCACTGAGACTACAGTACATGTGCTGTATACTATCCTGTCACTGAGACTACAGTACATGTGCTGTATACTATCCTGTCACTGAGACTACAGTACATGTGCTGTATACTATCCTGTCACTGAGACTACAGTACATGTGCTGTATACTATCCTGTCACTGAGACTACAGTACATGTGCTGTATACCATCCTGTCACTGAGACTACAGTACATGTGCTATATACCATCCTGTCACTGAGACACTACATGTGCTATATACTATACTGTCACTGAGACTACAGTCCATGTGCTATATACCATCCTGTCACTGAGAGTACAGTACATGTGCTATATACTATCCTGTCACTGAGACTACAGTACATGTGCTATATACTATCCTGTCACTGAGACTACAGTACATGTGCTATATACTATCCTGTCACTGAGACTACAGTACATGTGCTGTATACTATCCTGTCACTGAGACTACAGTACATGTGCTGTATACTATCCTGTCACTGAGACTACAGTACATGTGCTGTATACTATCCTGTCACTGAGACTACAGTACATGTGCTGTATACTATCCTGTCACTGAGACTACAGTACATGTGCTGTATACTATCCTGTCACTGAGACTACAGTACATGTGCTGTATACTATCCTGTCACTGAGACTACAGTACATGTGCTGTATACTATCCTGTCACTGAGACTACAGTACATGTGCTGTATACTATCCTGTCACTGAGACTACAGTACATGTGCTGTATACTATCCTGTCACTGAGACTACAGTACATGTGCTGTATACTATCCTGTCACTGAGACTACAGTACATGTGCTGTATACTATCCTGTCACTGAGACTACAGTACATGTGCTGTATACTATCCTGTCACTGAGACTACAGTACATGTGCTGTATACTATCCTGTCACTGAGACTACAGTACATGTGCTGTATACTATCCTGTCACTGAGACTACAGTACATGTGCTGTATACTATCCTGTCACTGAGACTACAGTACATGTGCTGTATACTATCCTGTCACTGAGACTACAGTACATGTGCTGTATACTATCCTGTCACTGAGACTACAGTACATGTGCTGTATACTATCCTGTCACTGAGACTACAGTACATGTGCTGTATACTATCCTGTCACTGAGACTACAGTACATGTGCTGTATACTATCCTGTCACTGAGACTACAGTACATGTGCTGTATACTATCCTGTCACTGAGACTACAGTACATGTGCTGTATACTATCCTGTCACTGAGACTACAGTACATGTGCTGTATACTATCCTGTCACTGAGACTACAGTACATGTGCTGTATACTATCCTGTCACTGAGACTACAGTACATGTGCTGTATACTATCCTGTCACTGAGACTACAGTACATGTGCTGTATACTATCCTGTCACTGAGACTACAGTACATGTGCTGTATACTATCCTGTCACTGAGACTACAGTACATGTGCTGTATACTATCCTGTCACTGAGACTACAGTACATGTGCTGTATACTATCCTGTCACTGAGACTACAGTACATGTGCTGTATACTATCCTGTCACTGAGACTACAGTACATGTGCTGTATACTATCCTGTCACTGAGACTACAGTACATGTGCTGTATACTATCCTGTCACTGAGACTACAGTACATGTGCTGTATACTATCCTGTCACTGAGACTACAGTACATGTGCTGTATACTATCCTGTCACTGAGACTACAGTACATGTGCTGTATACTATCCTGTCACTGAGACTACAGTACATGTGCTGTATACTATCCTGTCACTGAGACTACAGTACATGTGCTGTATACTATCCTGTCACTGAGACTACAGTACATGTGCTGTATACTATCCTGTCACTGAGACTACAGTACATGTGCTGTATACTATCCTGTCACTGAGACTACAGTACATGTGCTGTATACTATCCTGTCACTGAGACTACAGTACATGTGCTGTATACTATCCTGTCACTGAGACTACAGTACATGTGCTGTATACTATCCTGTCACTGAGACTACAGTACATGTGCTGTATACTATCCTGTCACTGAGACTACAGTACATGTGCTGTATACTATCCTGTCACTGAGACTACAGTACATGTGCTGTATACTATCCTGTCACTGAGACTACAGTACATGTGCTGTATACCATCCTGTCACTGAGACTACAGTACATGTGCTGTATACCATCCTGTCACTGAGACTACAGTACATGTGCTGTATACCATCCTGTCACTGAGACTACAGTACATGTGCTATATACCATCCTGTCACTGAGACTACAGTACATGTGCTGTATACCATCCTGTCACTGAGACTACAGTACATGTGCTATATACCATCCTGTCACTGAGACTACAGTACATGTGCTATATACCATCCTGTCACTGAGACTACAGTCCATGTGCTATGTATCATCCTGTTGGGAGTTGTAGTTTTGCAACAGCTGGAAGGCCACAGGTTAAGGAATATTAAGTGGTTCAGAACTACAACTCCCTTCATTCCCTGATGGCTTTCTGCTTTTAATACCACTCGGGGATCACTGCCTTAAAGAGTTAAAAAGGTAAGTGCTGATCCACATTGCACAGTACCAAAGAAGAAGATGAGGTACGACAAGTTAGAAGACCGTGTCACTCACCCGAGCACCTGGGGGCACCGTATGTTACTCTCATTACCATGCACCAAGAAGGGGTTGTTGGAAATTAGTTCAGCTTTGTATGAATGAATGTAACGGAAAAGACCATGTCTTTCCTTGATCCAACAGTATCAGCAGTCTGGAATGTGAATTGCGTTTGACAGATTCTCTTTAAGCCCCTACAAATGGTCCGGACAGACGTGTGTATGGATGTGGACAAGCAAACAGCTTATCTGAGGATCAGATGGTCCTCTACTGGTGGCCGAGAGCCACCACATTGTGTGGACCCATCGCACGTAACCACTGCTCCCAGCAGACCATCCATCACCCACAGCTTTAGGGTCCTATTAGACAAAGATTTTTGTTAAACTTAAAATCGTTCACTGTATTACATAGAACGATAGGCATTCGTTACAATCGTTACTACAATCGTTTACTCCACCTGATTGCAGCAAATGAAGGAATGATGTGGGATTACACTAAACAACCAATCTGGAATTACAGCGAACAATTAACTGATTTTGGTCTCAGGACCAAATGAACGATTTCTCGGCCGTTTGATAGTTGCCCGCATTCACACAAAACGATTATCATTTAAATTTGATTGATATAAGATAATCATCCCATGTAATAGGGCCCTTAGGTTACACCCTGCATGTTTCTTCTGGTATGCTTCCCACTATGAACGTTAGGCCTCTGACCCCAGAGCGCAGCATAAAAGCAAGTGATCGGTTTTCTGAGGATCCGTCATAATGTGAATTAACATTAGATGAAAAAATCTAGTGACCTGGTCTGGTCCTTGGTACAAGACTAGCCAGGCCAGGATGTCCCTGCCAGCCTTGTCTTCTCATGTAATGGTGTGGAGACTGTACAGAGAATGGTGCTTTCAAAAAACAACCTCCAGAAAACGTTGATTCTGTAGATCTAAACATCGCCAAAGGGTATCAAGAGGAAAATGTCGGAAATCACTTTGATGAACAAAGCCAGAAAACTGCAGCCGAATACAACACTGGTGTGTGCCCGACTTATATGTCTGAACCGACCAGTTCCTCATCCATTTTTATCTAAAGGGAACAGAAACATGGCCGGTCAGATGGATCCAGATCTCTGTGGAGAAACATGGCCGGTCAGATGGATCCACATCTCTGTGGAGAAACATGGCCGGTCAGATGGATCCACATCTCTGTGGAGAAACATGGCCGGTCAGATGGATCCACATCTCTGTGGAGAAACATGGCCGGTCAGATGGATCCACATCTCTGTGAAGAAACATGGCCGGTCAGATGGATCCACATCTCTGTGGAGAAACATGGCCGGTCAGATGGATACAGATCTATCTGGAGAAACATGGTCAGATAGATCCAGATCTCTGGAGAAATCGGGCAGGTTAGATGGATCCAGATCTCTGTGGAGAAACATGGCCGGTCAGATGGATCCACATCTCTGTGGAGAAACATGGCCGGTCAGATGGATCCACATCTCTGTGGAGAAACATGGCCGGTCAGATGGATCCACATCTCTGTGGAGAAACATGGCCGGTCAGATGGATCCACATCTCTGTGGAGAAACATGGCCGGTCAGATGGATCAACATCTCTGTGGAGAAACATGGCCGGTCAGATGGATACAGATCTATCTGGAGAAACATGGTCAGATAGATCCAGATCTCTGGAGAAATCGGGCAGGTTAGATGGATCCAGATCTCTGTGGAGAAACATGGCCGGTCAGATGGATCCAGGTCTCTGTGGAGAAACATGGCCGGTTAGATGGATCCACGTCTCTGTGGAGAAACATGGCCGGTCAGATGGATCTAGATCTATCTGGAGAAACATGGTCAGATAGATCCAAATCTCTCTGGAGAAATGGGGTAGGTTAGATGGATCCAGATCTCTCTGGAGAAACATGGTCAGATAGATCCAGATCTCTGTGGAGAAACATGGTGGGTCAGTTGGATCCAGATCTCTGGAGAAATGTGGTGGGTCAAATGGGTCCAGATTAGAGATGAGCGAACCTGGAGCATTGTCGAGTCGATCCGAACTTTCGGCACTTGATTAGCCGTGGCTGCTGAACTTGGATAAAGCCCTAAGGCTATCTGGAAACATGGATATAGTCATTGGCTGTATCCATGTTTTCCAGACAACCTTAGAGCTTTATCCAAGTTCAGCAGCCCCCGCTAATCAAATACAGAATGTTCGGATCGACTCAAACCCGGTTTGCTCATCTCTAGTCCAGATCTCTGCAGAGAAACATGGTAAGTCAGATGGATCCAGATCTCTGTGGGGGAAACATGGCCAGTCAGATGGATCTAGATCTCTGTGGGGAAACATGGCTGGTCAGATGGATCTAGATCTCTGTGGGGAAACATAGCTGGTCAGATGGATCCAAATCTATGGAGAAATGTGGCGGATCAAATGGATCCAGCTCTTTGGAAAAACATGGCTGGGCAGATCCAAATTCGTTGACATTTGGACTGAAAGGCTTGGTAAACCATTGTGGCCAAGTTCCTCCTTCCATGACAGCTGTTTCCTTTGTGGTGAAAGGAGACTGTCAATATGACAATGTACCATCCACCAGGGCAGGGGGGACTGGGACTGAAAATCAGCCCTGACATTTCCAAGCACACAGGCCCACTCGCCGCGCAGTGAAAAGTTATGAAAGGATGTTGTGAGTGCAGCGCGGCTACATGTCTTATCATCACGGCCATGACTGGAATTACAGATAACAACACAGTAAATGGGGTCAGAAGCTTCTGTCTGTACTATGTCGCGGTGCTGCAGTTACAGGTTGTTACCACTACACAGTGTACAGAGACAGACTGCTTCCGGCCTCGGTCAATGTGTTGAGTTTAACACCACCACCACCACATACCTACTAATACAACCGCATACTGACTAATACCATCACATATACTGACTAATACCACCACATACTGACTAATGTCACCGCATAATGACTAATACCACCACATGCTGACTAATGTCGCCACTGCTACTGAATAAAATCTACTTTAAAAAGACCAATATCGCCTCATACAGTTATATAGAGGTAGACCCAGTTCCACACAGGTTCTGTACTCCATATACATTACAGTGCAGTTACATCAGGTGACTCACAGGAGACGTCTTCTCTGATCGGAGTTCTTCCCTTTTCATTTTCTTCTCCATTTGTCGTGGGCCATTATGAGAACTTCTCCGAGCCACGAATCCACAGAATCTGCCAGACAGACATATTAGGCTCCTCACTCTGGCACCATACTCATCTCTACAAACTGCACATCTGTATTGGCCCCTTTGCACCCTCATTTAGTGGGTAGTCTGACTCTGTGTGACCCCCTTATAGTATATGCCCCCCTCTATGTAGCCCTATTATCTACTCGCCCCCCCCCCCGTGTAGTCCCCATTATAGATGGCCCCTGTGTTTTTCCACTTATAGATGCCCCCCTTTGTTATCTCCCTTATTGATGGTCCCCCCTGTGTTGTCCCCCTTATAGATGGCCACATATGTTGTCCCCTTATAGATGCCTCCCATGTTGTCCCCTTATGCATACCCCCCTTAGAAGGCCGCCTGTGTTGTCCCACTTATAAATGCCCCCCCCCCCCCTTATAGGCCCCGCTTCCCCTATGTTGTCCCCTTATAGATGGCCCCCTCTCCCCCTATGTTGCCCCCCTTATAAATGGCCCCCTCTCCCCCTATGTTGTCCCCCCTTATAGATGGCCCCCTCTCCCCTATGTTCTCCCCCCCCCCATATAGATGGCCCCCTCTCTCCCCCCTCCCCTTTATAGATGGCCCCCTCTCTCCCCCCCCCCCTTTATAGATGGTCCCCTCTTCCTCCCCCCCTTTAGATGGCCCCCTCTCCCCCCTCTTATAGATGGCTCCCTCTTATAAATGGCCCCTTCTCCCCCCCCCTTATAGATGGCCCCCTCTCCCCCCCCTATACATGTCCCCTTCTCTCTCCCCCCTTATACATGTCCCCTTCTCTTCCCCCTTATACATGGCCCCTTCTCCCCCCCCCCCCCCTTATACATGGACCCCCTCTCTCCCCCCTTAATAGATGGCCCCTCTCTTCCCCCCTTTATAGATGGCCCCCTCTTCCCCCCCTTATACATGGTCCCCTCTTCCCCCCCCCCCTTTTATAAATGTTCCCCTCCTTTATAGATGGTGCCCCCCGCGCAAAGCAAATAAAAAAAAAAAAAACAACTTACCTAACATCACGCTCCTCCCTCCTCCTGGTCGGGCCCTGTATGATGCAGGGACGCCGGGGTTGTGGCGTCCTATCCCCGGGCAGCGCGTGCATCATAGAGCTCCCTGGGACTTCCGGCACAGGAGCGTCTCCACTGTTACGCACAGGGAGCTCTATGATGCGCGCACTGCCGGGGGATAGGAAGCCATAACCCTGGCAGCCGCGCATCATACAGGGATTAGACGGAGCGCTGTGGGCCGGTCACGTCTTCCTCCTGGCCCGGTGACTCCTTTTCCCTACGGTAGGGGAAAGGAGGAGCACGGGACCGGCCCACAGCGCTCCGTCTGGTCCCTGTATGATGCGCGGCTGCCAGGGTTGTGGCATCCTATCCCCCGGCAGTGTGCGCATCATAGAGCTCCCTGTGCATTTGCCAGAAGTGCCCTATGGCCAGTCCGGCCCTGCACCAGGGTCATTTAGTTATGGATTGGCTCCAGGGACATGATGTGGTTTTCTCGCTCTCGAGTTCATAAATCTTAATCCTATAGACATCTCTGCGATTAGGTAGAACCCCGAGGACCTCCATCTGTCCATGTGGGCTCTATCATGAATTCTCGTCAGCCCCTATCAAACATTCCATAAAATGCGATTAACCATAAAGTATGCCATCATATTTGTCATCTAAGTCATTGCTGATAGGAGTGAAGTATATGGGAGCCTTGTTAGCATGACATGAAAAGCCTTGGCAGCCCCTCCAGTCATCGTTCACAGGTGGCAGGTCTATAAATTGGACTGCTAACTGAGCGTCGACAGGGGTAATCGACGGGTTATAAATCCTCCTGATGGTCCGCTTTCATCCTGTACAGATCGCCTGATGTCCGCAGCCACTTATAGGCTGATTAGTGGAGGCAGAAGAGGACGTTACTTCTTCTAATTGACTCTGAGAATCCTGCATCGGACCCGCCGCCCGGGAATGAATTATGGTGGAAGTGAAAGCAATAAGTGGCTCTGGTTTATTGTGGGTAATTGGAATGGTTGGAGGTGAAATGATTTATCCCAGAGATGTGGCTGTAATATCTAGATGTATATAAGCACACTGAAGGGGTGGGCTGCATCCTCAGTGATGTCATCACACCTCTATAGTCACTAGATAGGCTGTATTCTCAGTGATGTCACTGATCTCTAGTGATGGATAGGCTGTATTCTCAGTGATGTCACTGATCTCTAGTGATGGATAGGTTGTATTCTCAGTGATGTCACCGCTGATCTCTAGTGATGGATAGGCTGTATTCTCAGTGATGTCACTGATCTCTAGTGATGGATAGGCTGTATTCTCAGTGATGTCACTGCTGATCCCTATTGATGGATAGGCTGTATTCTCAGTGAATCTCTAGTGGATGGATGTATATGTACAGGTGCTCCTGTGACCGTCCTGTGACCGTGGAGGAGGACATTACTTATTTATGTAGCAGGCAGTGCAGGTTGTTTTTCTTGGAGAGTCGTCCCCCTTATTGTCGTCTGAAGCTTCTGTAGTGGAACATGATGGGATCCATCCTGAGGGGGTGGAAATGCAGAATATTCATTGACCTCTACACTTCAAATTGTCACATAAGGGGATACTAAAAAAAAAAAAAAAAGTAAAAGTTGCACCATAAAATTCTGCCCAGGCTGCCTGCAGACAATGCTCAACACAGTGTGGGACCCTTTATTATACTGGGAGCCCCATTAAAAAAAGGGACCCCTGACCCATGTATAACATTGTGTTCATGGTGGTCAGGGGTCACCCAGGAGGCAGCAACATATAATGAATAGGAGTTATATACTTCATGGAGGTAGAAGAGGGAGGCGCACTGTGACCTTCAGCCTCCCAGCAAGGTGACTGGTGTGAGGACGGCAGGATGAGTGCAAGAGGATTGAGGTCAGTCTGCTGCCATCACAGGAGCTGTCACTCACCTCCAGCCGAGCACAGACCCAGGGGACAACGAAGAGGAGGAGGCGCTAAGGTGAAGAGCAAGGTCAAGGTCCTGCATCCTGAGGGGGGCGCCGGTGCTCCAACAAGACTAGAAGTGGTACTGTGCATTGTATATATATACTGAGGATTACACCCAGCATACAGGTCAGGAGAAGTGGTACTGTGCACTGTATATATATATATATATATATATATATATATATATATATATATATATACTGAGGATTACACCCAGCATACAGGACAGGAGAAGTGGTACTGTGCACTGTATATGTGTGTATATATATATATATATATATATATATATATATATATATATATATACTGAGGATTACACTCAGCATACAGGACAGAAGTGGTACTGTGCACTGTATGTATATATATATATATATATATATATATATATATATACACACACTAACCGGCCACTTTATTAGGTACACCTGTCCAACTGCACGTTACCACTTAATTTCTAATCAGCCAATCACATGGCGGCAACTCAGTGCATTTAGGCATGTAGACATGGTCAAGACAATCTCCTGCAGTTCAAACCGAGCATCAGTATGGGGAAGAAAGGTGATTTGAGGCCTTTGAACGTGGCATGGTTGTTGGTGCCAGAAGGGCTGGTCTGAGTATTTCAGAAACTGCTGATCTACTGGGATTTTCACGCACAACCATCTCTAGGGTTTACAGAGAATGGTCCGAAAAAGAAAAAACATCCAGTGAGCGGCAGTTCTGTGGGCGGAAATGCCTTGTTGATGCCAGAGGTCAGAGGAGAATGGGCAGACTGGTTCCAGCTAAAAGAAAGGCAACAGTGACTCAAATAGCCAACCGTTACACCCAAGGTAGGCAGAAGAGCGTCTCTGAACGCACAGTACGGCCAACTTTGAGGCAGATGGGCTACAGCAGCAGAAGACCACACCGGGTGCCACTCCGCTCAGCTAAGAACAGGAAACTGAGGCTACAATTTGCACAAGCTCATCGAAATTGGACAGTAGAAGATTGGAAAAACGTTGCCTGGTCTGATGAGTCTCGATTTCTGCTGCGACATTCGGACGGTAGGGTCAGAATTTGGCGTCAACAACATGAAAGCATGGATCCATCCTGCCTTGTATCAACGGTTCAGGCTGGTGGTGGTGGTGTCATGGTGTGGGGAATATTTTCTTGGCACTCTTTGGGCCCCTTGGTACCAATTGAGCATGGTTGCAACGCCACAGCCTACCTGAGTATTGTTGCTGACCATGTCCATCCCTTTATGACCACAATGGACCCAACATCTGATGGCTACTTTCAGCAGGATAATGCGCCATGTCATAAAGCTAGAATCATCTCAGACTGGTTTCTTGAACATGACAATGAGGTCACTGTACTCCAATGGCCTCCACAGTCACCAGATCTCAATCCAATAGAGCATCTTTGGGATGTGGTGGAACGGGAGATTGGCATCATGGATGTGCAGCCGACAAATCTGCGGCAACTGTGTGATGTCATCATGTCAATATGGACCAAATCTCTGAGGAAGCTTCCAGCACCTTGTTGTATCTATGCCACCAAGAATTGAGGCAGTTCTGAAGGCAAAAGGGGGTCCAACCCGTTACTAGCATGGTGTACCTAATAAAGTGGCCGCTGAGTGTATATATATATATATATTACACCCAGCATACAGGACAGGAGAAGTGGTACTGTGCACTGTGTGTATGTGTGTATATATATATATATATATATATATATATATATATATATAATATATATAGTGGTGCCTTGGATTACGAGCATAATTCGTTCCGGGACGGTGCTTGTAATCCAAATCCACTCTTAAACCAAAGCAAATTTTCCCATAAGAAATCACAGAAATGCAGACAATTGGTTCCACACCCCAAAAATAATGATTTATTATTCTGAATAACATGTAAAACAGATGAAACAAACATTCAGAAACAGCAGAATATGTGATATCATAAGTTACTGTACAGTAATGGAGAGGATGGGAAACACAAGGGCGGAGAGAGACTGCAGGAAGGAATAAGCAGGGCAGATGTGGGCACAGTATAGCAGCGCTCTCTGTCTGGGGTGAGAGGGGTTACAGCTATGGAGAGAATACCTCCACAGTCCTGTCCCCTGATGTAAGCCCCAGCCTGAAGTGGATCTGCTATGATTTAGAAGGTGAGGAAGACCTTCTGGGTCTGAGTACAGGCTGTAGACCTCGCTATGCAGACCATGCCCCTCCTCCATGCGCGCTCCCACAGTACAGGGAGCTCTTAAACCAAAGCAATGCTCTTAAACCAAGTCATAATTTTGAAAAACTGTGAGCTCTTATATCAAAGCGCTCTTAAACCAAGGTTACTCTTAAACCAAGGTATCACTGTGTGTGTATATATATATATATATATATATATATATATATATATTTACACTGAGGATTACACGCAGCATACAGGACAGAAGAAGTGGTACTGTGCACTGTGTAATATATACTGAGGATTACACCCAGCACACAGGAAAGGAGAAGTGGTACTGTGCACTGTGTGTATATATATATATATATATATATATATATATATATATACTGAGAATTACACCCAGCATAAAGGACAAGAGAAGTAGTACTGTGCACTGTGTATATATATATATATATATATATATATATATATATATATATATATACTGAGAATTACACCCAGCATAAAGGACAAGAGAAGTAGTACTGTGCAACGTCTGTAAAGGAAATCAATGATGGGACATTTTGTCCAGAATGTCTGTAATGGGAGGTGGACAGGTCACGCTTGTACACCTTCTTATTTATAAGCCATATATTAGGTGTAGTCAGGCAGTGGACGGCACATTGGAGCAGATGACTAGCAGTGGACTAATGACCTTTGACCCATGTAATCAATGTCTTCCTATTGGATAGAGCACAGGCCATACAGGACTCAATAGTCCTTGCATAATACACTGGTCTCATGTGGGGGACCATCTTACCCGCTGGACCAGCACCACCTTCTAGTTGACCTTGTGATGTAACAGATGTCGCCCCCTGTGATGTAATTTAAAGGAACATTCCTGCTGAATGCACACACATGAATAACAGGATTTCTCGCCTGTGACATCAGCCAGATAAATATTTAATCCCCTTATAATAAATTTACACAATCAATACATTGGATGAGGCGCGGGCCGACTAATCCCAGGGTGACGTTTGTTAAGCCGACTGTAGGATTAAGAAATCGATAGGGTTCTGTGTTCCAGGATTATCTCTCCTGAACACTGAAGGTTCTAGATATTTCCCACTGTATATATTATGTTCCTTAGGGTCTATATACTGGACCTTAGAAGGAAATAAAATCTGTGACCTGATTGGTTGTTAGGGGAGGCCCAGAATCTTCAGAAGGGCTTCATTCAGAAGTCCTCCTCTCCTGCCACCGTTGGGTGGTTCTTTGTCCAAAAGAAGTATGGTTTTAATAAGGGTCTCAATGAGGTGACAGTCAAGAACCCATATACGTCCCATATCTTCTCAAAGCTGGATCTCAGGGGAGCCTACGACTTGATCAGGATTCTTGAGGGTGAGGAATGGACCACCTTCAACACCAGAGATCGGTACTTCAAATACTACTACTGTACTTCTACTGTACATCTGTGTCATTGTGTACCTGGGTGACATACTGATCTTCTCCCATGATCTGCAGACCCATATGGGTCATGTACGTCAAATGCTGCATTGCTCAAGAGCCAATCGCCTATGTTAGGGATGGTCCGAACCGAGTTCGGTTCAGGTTCGTACGATCCTGAACCCTCATTAACTATTCCCGCTGTCTGCCCGCTCCGTGGAGCCGGCGGATCCAGCGGGAGGACCGCCTGGAAAACTGGGATACAGCCATAGCCATAGGCTGTATCCCAGTTTTCCAGGCGTTCCTCCCGCTGGATCCGCCTGCTCCACGGAACGGGCAGACAGCGGGAATCTGCTGCCGAGCGTTCGGGTTCATACGAACCCGAACCTCGGCAGGTTCGGACCATCCCTAGCCTATATGCCACTTTGGAGAAGTGCGTGTTCCATCAGTCCAGCCTTCCATTCCTTGACTGTGGTCTGCAGTTGGAAGCTGTCTGCAGTGCTTCAGTGACCACGGCCCGCTGAGCCATACAATGGTTCCTGGGGTTCGCCAACTATTACAGGCAGTTAGTTCCCCACTTTTCCACCTTGGTCGCATCAATGGTGGCCCTTACCAAGAAGGGTGCCAATCCCAAGCAGTGGCCGGTCGAGGCTGAGCAAGCTTTCTCGGAGTTAACCCCTTAAGGACCGGGCCTGAAATGGCCTTAAGGACCGGAGCAAATTTTATGAATATGACCTGTGTCACTTTATTCATTAATAACTTCGGGATGCTTTTACCTATCCGGCTGATTCTGAGATTGTTTTCTCGTGACATATTGTACTTCACATTTCTTGTAAATTGGAGTCGATACTTATAACGAATCTTTATGAAAAAAAACAAAATAACGTGAAAAATTGTGAAAAAATGCATTTTTCCAACATTAAAACTTTTCTGCTTATACAGAAAATGGTTATACCACATAAATTATATATAAAATAGCATTAGCAACATGTCTACTTTATGTTGGTGGCATTTATTAAACTATATTTAATTTTTTTAGACAATAGAAAGCGTAAAACATAAGCAGCAAATTTTCAGTAAAATTTCAAAATCAGATATTTTTAGGGACCTGTTCAGGTTAAAGTGTATTTGAGGGGACAGTATGTTAGAAAGCCCCACAAAGCACTCCATTTCAGAAACTGCACCCCCAAAACTCTGCAAAAGCACGTCCAGAAAGTTTTTTAACCCTTTAGGGGAGTCACAGAAATAAAAGCTAAGTGTGTAAGAAATTTGAAAATTTTAATTTTCTGTGCAGAGATTTTATTGTAATCCAATATTTTTCATAATTATAAACCTATTACGAGAGAAATTCACCCCAATATTGATTGCCCCGTTTCTGCAGTTTATAGAAATACCCCATATGTGGCCCTATTGCGCTATTTGACGCAACCACAAGCCTCAGATATAAGAGAGCGCCTAGTGAATTTCAATGACTCCGTTATATTTGGTCATTTCTGACTGAACGACTTCAGGTTGGCAGAGGCTCTGGGGTGCCAAAACCTAAAAAACACCCCTAAAGGGACACCATTTAAAAAACTACACCCCTCAAGGAATGTAACAAGGGGTGCGGTGAGCATCTGGACCCCACAGGTGCTTCACAGATTTTCCGAACAATATGGCGTGAAAAAAGACAAAAGTATTTTTTACACTAAAAAGTTGTTCTAGCCTTCAATTTTTCATTTTCACAAAGGGATAAAAGGAAAAAAAAAACACAAAACATGTAGCGCAGTTTCTCCCGAGTACGGAAATACCCCACATGTGAACATAAAGTGCCAAGCGGGCGCAGGACGAGCCTCCAAAGGGAAGGAGCGCCAATTGGTTTTTGGAAGCTGGATTTCACTGGAATGGATTTCAAGGGCCACGTCGCATTTACAGAGCCCTCGTGCTGCCAAAACACTGGAAACCCCACACAAGTGACCCCATTCTGGAAACTACACCTCTTAAGGAATCTAACAAGGGGTGCCGTAAGCATATGGACCCCACTGGTGACGGGCACAAATGTGAAAAAATGTGATGTGAAAGTGAAAATTTTTAATTTTTTACTTTCACGGCACAAATGTGCCCGTCATCAAGGGGTCCATATCCTCATTGCACCCCTTGTCAGATTCCTTGCACGGTGTAGTTTCCAGAATGGGGTCACTTGTGGGGGGTTTCCAGTGTTTTGGCAGCACGAGGGCTCTGTAAATGCGACATGGCGTTCATCATCCATTCTGGCCAAATCCAACCTTCAAAATCCAAATGGCGCTCCTTACCTTCGGAGGCTTGCCCTGCACCCACATGGCGCTTTATGTCCACATGTGGGGTATTTACGGAGTCAGGGGGAATTGCTCTACACATTTTGTGTTTTTTTTTCTCTTTTAGCCCCTTGTGAAAATGATAAATTCAAGGCTAGACCAACATTATAGTGTAAAAAATGTAATATTTCATTTTCACGCCACATTGTTCCACATTTGTGCCTGTCACCAGCGGGGTCCATATGCTCACTACACCCCTTGTTACATTCCTTGAGGGGTGTAGTTTCCATAATGGGGTCACTTGTGAGGGGTTTCAACTGTCTTGGCAACACAGAGGCCTTTTAAATGCAACATGGCCCCTCGAAATCCAATCCAGCCTCAAAAAAACAAATGGCGCTCCTTCCCTTTGGAGGCTTACCCTGCACCCGCATGGCGCTTTATGTCCACATGTGGGTTATTTCCGTACTCAGAGGAAATTGCTCTACACATTTTGTTTTTTTTTAATCTTTTATCCTCTTGTGAAAATGAAAAAATCAAGACAAGATCAATGATTTAGAGTAAAAAATTTAAAAAAATTACATTAAATGTTGGTCTAGCCTTGATTTTTTTCCATTTCCACAAGGGGTTAAAAAAGAAAATAAACGCAAAGCGTGTAGGGTGATTTCCCCTGAGTACGAAAATACCCCACATGTGGACATAATGTGCCATATGGGCACAGGGCAAGCCACCAAAGGGACAGAGCGCCATTTAGTGGCTGAAATGGAGGATCGAGGCCATGTCGCAATTACAAAGCTCCTGTGCTGCCAGAACAGTAGAACCCCCCCACAAGTTACCCCATTCTGGAAATTACACCCCATAAGGAATCTAACAAGGGGTGCAGTGAGCATATGGACCCCACTGGTAAAAATACCATTTTTTTTCATTTTCACGTCCCAAATGTGGCCGTCACCAGGGGGCCATATACCCGCTGCCCCCCTTGTTAGATTCCTTATGGGGTGTAGTTTCCAGAATGGGGTCACTTGTCGGGGGTTTCTACTGTCCTAGACGCACAGAAGCTTTGTAATTGCATCATGGCATCCTCTAATGGGAATGGCAGCCATACCTATTTAGCCGGGGAAAAGGGACACTTCTAATTTATTTGGGGGTATTAGGCCAATTATTAGTTTATAAGGTTGAAAATGACAGGTGTCCATCAAATTCAACCTGTGTTGATCCAGAGGAAGGCAAAAAACCCTCGTAAGGCAGACGACAGTAGCCTCATCACTTGGAAAAAATTCCTTCCCGACTCCATAATGGCGATCAGAATAATCCCTGGATCAACGTGACCCCTGGAATAGGAATAAGGGACAGAATTTAGATAATGTAGAACTCCGATGACGTGTGGTGCGCCTTGAAGCAATCCAGTATGCAGAGGCCGGGGTGATCAGGACAGGTGTCACACTGGTAAATGGTGTCCTTCCTGATCCCCCTGTTACGCCACACTCTGCACTTCTTCTGGGGTCTCCCGTTCTCTTGTGTGCAGGACGTCACCTGGAAAATGTTGCCCTGGTGCGATACGGGGTCCTTCATATCCAGAAGCGCTGGGTCCGCTCCATGGCTGCTAAATATTAGGGCTGGTATTACTGCTTCTGATATTTTCGGATCGTGCCGCAAGCTACAGTAGCTCGGGCAGCGAGGGACCAGAAGAGGGGGTGCTGGTATAAAAGTTATCCCCGTACAGGTGGTGACCTTTATCCAGCAGTGGGAAGATCAGTTCCCGGACGATTTTCCCACTAACTCGGAGGATGGGGGGGCATCTGGGGGCTGCATTCAGGTGTCCCTTCCTTCATATAATCTAAGGGTACGTGCACACTGCGGAATGGCGAAGGATAACCCTTTGTGCATTCCGCAGCTGGCACCCACCGGCGGACTGATGCAGGCACGCGTCTCCGTCCGTGTCATAGACTCCATTCTATGCACGGGCAGATTCCGCTCTCCGTCCAATGTGTTCATTCTTTGGATGGACAATGGAATCCGCCCATGCATAGGATGGAGTCTATGACATGTGCGGAGACACGCGCCCGCATCAGTCCGCCGGCGGGTGCCAGCTGCGGAATACACAAAGGGTTATCCTTCGCCATTCCGCAGTGTGCACGTACCCTAAATCTGTAGGTGTACCCTGAGGTACTCTCACAGAGTTTGTAGAATTTCACGCCATATCGTCATCTCTTATTGTAACGGTACTGGCGTTACCCCCAGACACGTCACTGGATGATGAGGATGAGGATGAATGGAGGAAAGAAGGATCCCCCCCCCATTCATCCTCACTGGCTGTTTCGGTGTCGGAGGCAATAATAGCGTATGCGTCCGACACCGAAAACACCCTGGGGGCTATCTTTATATAGGGATTGGTATATGGGGTATGTAGTGGTGTAGTGTAAAACTTTATTCAGTGTAGTGTTTTTTACATTTTTTTTAACATTCAGTATAAAAAAAAAACCTACGCCAAAAATGGTGTTGCTGATAAATGCCGCACTTATCAGCAGACCGTGGCAGTAGGATATAGAAAAAAACACCCTATGGTGTTGCTGATTAGCAGCGCACTTACATGCGATGCAGATCAACACTCAGCGGCGTGACGGTGCGGAAAATACAAAAAAAAAATAAAAAAATAATAAAAAAAACATTTACTACATCCTGAACATCCCTATAGCTGCTGATAAGTGTATTACACTTTTCAGCCGCTAGAGGGCAGCAGAGCGCCGAAAAAAAGTCGAGGACATCCTAGGGGCCAACGGAAAAGGCCGAAGACACAAACGGAAGAAGATGACGTCACGGAACCTGGAAGACACCGATCGGGACCCCGGGATACGGTGAGTATGGCCAAATACCTGCTCTGGACCCCTCAGCTACCTAGCTGAGGTGTCCAGAGCAGGTATTTATTACTTTTGGGGACTTTGATCGCCATGATCAGCCGGCCGGCCGGTCACGGCGGTCGGGACGTGGCATTGTGGCCACCATTACTTTTAACAGTAATGGCGGTCGGTGCCATCCTCGGACAGCACCGGACGACATTATTTTCCGGGTCACCGATGGCCCGGAAAGGTTCCGATCACCGCTATTGGCTGATCTGAACTGATCAGCCAATAGCAGCGATCGTCAGCATGGGGGGGGGGGGGTAACAACCCCACATGCCGACAGGGAGAGATGGCCTGCAGAGATTTCTGCAGGCCATCTCTCCCGATCGCATGCGGCCGGTCCGAGGCGCCCTCTTAAAGGACCCGCGTACCGGTACGTCATGGGTCCTTAAGTGACAGTGATCCATGACGTACCGGTACGTCATGGGTCCTTAAGAGGTTAACCCCTTAGTGACCGCCGATACGGCTTTTTACGGCGGTCACTAAGGGTCCTTGTTCTGCTGCCATCAGCTTTTTACGGCGATGGCAGAGAATAAGGCTGCGGGGCCGGGACGGCCCCCACCCCATCCTCCCAGCTACCGGAGTTAGATGAGGGGTTGGGGCAATGTGTGGGGTCCGTCCCGGCCCCCCCCCCCCCTTACCGACGATCGCCGCTATTAACGTTATACGTGAATCCACGGCGGGGGGAGATGAAATAAGTGTCCCCCAGACCTTAGATCAGGGCGATCACTAACCCCCCTCCCCCGGCGGCCATCATTTCCAAGATGGCCGACGCCATCCCTGCGAACAAACGATGTTTGTTCGCAGGGATGGAAAAGTTTAAATGAATGAAAGCCCCATGCTCTCCGCCACCGGAGGTAGCGGAGAGCATGGGGCAGTCATCGGGGACCCCCCTGTGGTGTCCCGGTACAAGCGATCAGCGGTATATACTATATACCGCTGATCGCTTGTACCATGTGCCGCCGGCACTTTTTATCCCCTGTCACCATGAATGATTGGTGACAGGCAGCCCCGCTTCTGCCATGAGGCGGAATGAGCCTTCCGCCTCAGGCGGCAGATTTTGAGGTCCGGCAGGGGGCGGCATTATGTCCCCCCTGCTGTCATTTTTGTTAAGTATCACTTAACAAAAATGACAGCGGCCGCTCACCTGTCCCGTCGCCCGCGCTCTCCACATCCCGTCAGGTCCCGCGATGTCACCCTGCAGCTGTCACGGACCTCCAGGCTGTGGTGAGTGCCCGGGGTCGGTGGGGGACGCGCTGGGGTGATCGGGTCGCGCGGGACCGCCCCGCGCGACCCGATCACCCCACTCACTCACCACAGCCTGGAGGTCCGTGACAGCTGCAGGGTGACATCGCGGGACCTGACGGGATTTGGAGACAGCAGAGAGCGCGGGCCGGCTGCGGCGTGGGACAGGTGAGTGGATGGCTGCGGCGACGGGGGGGAGGGGGGGAGTGCCGGCCATCACACGGGGCGGCAGAAACCTCAGAATCGACCCTGGTGACAGGGGATAAAAAGTGATGTCCCCCCACCCCCCAAGTCGCCCCCCACCCCCCCTGTCACCCCCCTTCCCCATATACGTTACCTGATCCTGGAGCTCCTTCCTCCTCGACGTCCTGGCTGGTTATGAAGTGCGCATGCGCTCCACGACCAGCCAACTCTGGAAAATTTAAAGTGACAGAGACCAATTTGATCTCTGTCACTGAACTATGATTACTGTGATAGAAAATATCACAGTAATCATAGTAATACAGTGAAAATGAATGTATAAAGTACAAAAAGTGACAAACATACAAAAAAAATAAAACACACACTTTTTATTATAGTAATAATTGCAGTTTACTCCCAAATTACCCCTAACCCTACCCCAGATTACCCGTAACCACCGCACGTTGCCCATAACCACCACACGTTGCCCGTAACCACTGCACATTGCCCGTAACCACCCCAAATTGCCAGTGACCCCCTCCACATTGCCCGTAACCACCCCAAATTACATGTACCCACCCCAGATTACCTATAAGCACTTCAGTTTATCAGTAATAATCCCAGATTGTCTGTAACCCTTCCAGGTTGCACATAACCCCCCCAGGTTTCCCGTAATCACGCCAGATTACATGTAACCCCCAGATTGCATGTAACCACCGCACGTTGCCTCTGACCACGCCACGATGCCTCTGACCACCGCACCTTGCCTGACCACCGCACCTTGCCTCTGACCACCGCACCTTGCCTCTGACCACCGCACCTTGCCTCTGACCACGCCATGATGCCTCTGACCACCGCACCTTGCCTCTGACCACCGCACCTTGCCTCTGACCACCGCACCTTGCCTCTGACCACCCCAAATTGCCAATGACCCCCTCCAGATTGCGGTGCCCATGCCAGATTACAGGTATCCACCCCAGATTGCCTATAAGAACTTCAGTTTATCCGTAACCACCCCACGTTGCCCGTAACCACCCCAGATTGTCTGTAAGCACTGCAGGTTGCCCGTAACCACCCCACATTGCCCGTATCCACCCCAGATTGTCTGTAAACACTGCAGGTTGCCCGTAACCACCCCACGTTGCCCGTAACCACCCCACGTTGCCCGTAACCACCCCACGTTGCCTGTAACCACCGCACGTCGCCTCTGACCACCTCACGTCGCCTCTGACCACGCCACGTCGCCTCTGACCACGCCACGTCGCCTCTGACCACCGCAGGTTGCCTCTGATCTCCGCAGGTTTCCTCCGACCACCGCAGGTTGCCTCTGACCACCGCAGGTTGCCTCTGACCACCCCAAATTGCCAATGACCCCCTCCAGATTGCGGTAACCATGCCAGATTACAGGTACCCACCCGAGATTACCTATAAGCACTTCAGTTTATCCGTAACCACCCCACGTTGCCCGTAACCACCCCACGTTGCCCGTAACCACCCCAGATTGCCTGTAAGCACTGCAGGTTTCCCGTAACCACCCCACGTTGCCCGTAACCACCCCACGTTGCCCGTAACCACCCCAGATTGTCTGTAAGCACTGCAGGTTGTCCGTAACCACCCCACGTTGCCTGTAACCACCCCAGGTTGGAAAAATTATTTGAAAAATTCAAGTTTTTCATTTTTACTGGCCAATTTTGAATACTTTCCTCTAATACCTGTGGGGTCAAAATGGTCACCACACCCCAAGATGAATTCTTTGAGGGGTGTACTTTCCAAAATGGGGTGACTTTTGGGGGGAATCTATTCTGCTGACACTACAGGGGCGCTGCAAACGCACCTGGCGCTCAGAAACTTCTTCAGAAAAATCTGCACTGAAAATGCTAATTGGCGCTCCCTTCCTTCTGAGCCTGGCTGTGTGCCCATGCAGTGGTTTATGCCCACATATGGGGTACTGTTCTACTCAGGAGAACCTGCGTTACATATATTGGGGTGACATTTCTCTCCTGTTCCTCGTGAAATTGAGAAATTTCAAACTAAACCAACATATTGTTGGAAAAATTTGAGTTTTTCATTTTTACTGTCTAATTTTGAATACTTTCCTCTAACACCTGTGGGGTCAAAATGCTCACCACACCCCAAAATGAATTCTCTGAGGGGTGTACTTTCCAAAATGGAGTGACTTATTGGGAGATTTTACTCTGCTGACACTACAGGGGCTCTGCAAACGGACCTGGCGCTCAGAAACTTCTTCAGCAAAATCTGCATTGAAAAAGCTAATTGGCGCTCCCTTCCTTCTGAGCCCTCCTGTGTGCCCATACAGTGGTTTACACCCACATATAGGGTACCATTGTACTCAGGAGAGCCTGCGTTACAAATTTTGGGGTACTTTTTTTCTCTTGTTCCTCGTGAAATTGAGAAATTTCAAACTAAACGAACATATTATTGGAAGAATTAGAGTTTTTCATTTTTACTGTCTTCTTTTGAATACTTTCCTGTAATACCTGTGGGGTCAAAATGGTCACCACACACCAAGATGAATTCTTTGAGAGGTGCACTTTCCAAAATGGGGTGACTAATGGGGGGTTTTCTCTCTGCTGACACTACAGGGGCACTGCAAACGCAACTGGCGCTCAGAAACTACTTCAGCAAAATCTGCATTGGAAAAGCTAATTGGCGCTTCTTTCCTTCTGAGCCCCCCTGTGTGCCCATACAGTGGTTTACACCCACATATGGGGTACTGTTGTACTCAAGAGAACCTGCGTTAAAAATTTTGGGGTGCTTTTTCTCTCATGTTCCTTTTTGAAAATGAGAAACTTTAATCTAAACATATATATTATTGGAAAATTTTAATTTTCCATTTTTTTACTGCCTAATTGTGAATACTTTCCTCCAGCCCCTGTAGGGTTAAAATGTTCATTATACCCCTAGATTAATTCTTTAAGGTGTGTAGTTTCCAAAATGGGGTCACTTATGGGGGTTTTCAGGATACCAGACTTCTAAATCCATTTAAAAAAAAGAACTGGTCCCTAAAAAAATCAGTTTTGGAAACTTTCACGAAAATGTGATAATTTGCTGATAAATTTCTAAGCCCCGTAACGCCCTAAAAAAGTAAAATATGTTTACCAAATTATGCCAGAATAAAGAAGACATATTGGTAATGTGACTTAGTAACTAATTTATGTGCTACGACTTTCTTTTTTTAGAAGCAGAGAATTTCAAAGTTCATAAAATGCAATTTTTTTTAATTTTTCATGATATTTTGATGTTTTTCACAAAAAACACACAAAGCAGTGACCAAATTTTGCCACTAATATAAAGTGCCATATGTGACGAAAAAACAATCTCAGAATCGCTAGCATACGTTAAAGCATCACTGAGCTATAAGAGCATAAAGTGAGACAGGTCAGATTTTGAAAAATTAGCCTGGTCATTAAGGCCCAAACTAGCTGCAGCACGAAGGGGTTAAAGAGTCACTGTCGTTAAAATTTTTTTTGCAGAAATCAATAGTCCAGGCGATTTTAAGAAACTTTGTAATTGGGTTTATTAGGCAAATATGCCATTATCTGCATGTAAAAAGCCTTTTCCCAGTTCCCCCCTCCTTTCCTTTCTGTCATCCACTCCTCAGAATCAGGAAATCGCGACTGTTTTCCTCAGTCGGATCTGTCTGGTCTATGAAGAGGGGAGGGGGAAGGAGCGAGATTAGCGGGCAGCTGAGAGCCAAGAACAAAGGATTGCTCAGTGGGGGAGCTATTCAGAGCCCTAATTAGAGGTCAGAGAGGTCAGTGGTGACTGTCAGAAGAGACAGCCTGCGATTTGAATGTAAATTAACTCTTTGTTGTCCTGTTTTGCTGCTTTTACTTTCTCTCTCCATAGGAAAACCATGAAGACGGGGGGAGAGCTTCAAACTGCTTATTCATGATAAAAATTCATTTTTCAGCTAATAAACCCAATCACAAAGTTTATTAAAATCGCCTGGACTATTGATTTCTGCAATAAAAATTTTAACGACCTTGACACTTTTAAGTACACCTTTGCTTCAGCTCCTGTTTTGTATCCCTCAGACCATTCTCCTTGGAAGTTGATGCCTTTTCGGTGGGATCTAGGCCGTCCTTACCCAGTCGTCCGTACCCAGGCCGTCCTACCTCCAGTCGTCCTGCAACTTAATCCCAGGCAGGCCAGGTGGTCCCTCATCTTCTCCCCGTTCAACATTGTTATTTACTTTCAACCAGCGGAGAAGAATGTGAAAGCCGACGCCGTCTCTCTCGAGCCTCTGATGTTCACGGTCAGGAGGACGCACCTCGCCATATCACTCATCTAGAACGTCTGATACCAGTAGCTCTTCAGAATCTCCCTACTGGCAAGAGCTATGTGCGTCCTGCACTCAGAAGAAGAATTCTAAAATGGGGTCATTCCCCTTGATTGCTGGACATCCACGAGTCCATAAGACCAGGCAATTGATTTCTCAGCATTATTGGTGGCCTAGTCTTTTTCTAAAGACATCAAGGACTTTGTAGCCTTCTGATCCATCTGTGCAAAAATCAAAGCCTCTTGCCAGAGGCCAGCCGGTCTACTTCAGCCTGTGCCCATTCCAGATCGTCCTTGGGCAGATTAGTGTTATTGGAGGTGTGATATGTATAATAGAGGAGGTTGGTATATAATGTAGGGTTATTGGAGGTGTGATATGTATAATAGAGGAGGTTGGTATATAATGTAGTGTTATTGGAGGTGTGATATGTATAATAGAGGAGGTTGGTATATAATATAGTGTTATTGGAGGTGTGATATGTATAATAGAGGAGGTTGGTATATAATGTAATGTTATTGGAGGTGTGATATTTATAAAAGAGGAGGTTGGTATATAATGTAGTGTTATTGGAGGTGTAATATGTATAATAGGGGAGGTTAGTATATAATGTAGTGTTATTAGAGGTGTGATATGTATAATAGAGGAGGTTGGTATATAATGTAGTGTTATTGGAGGTGTAATATGTATAATAGAGGAGGTTGGTATATAATGTAATGTTATTGGAGGTGTGATATGTATAATAGAGGAGGTTGGTATATCCTGTAGTGTTATTGGAGGTGTGATATGTATAATAGAGGAGGTTGGTATATAATGTAATGTTATTGGAGGTGTGATATTTATAAAAGAGGAGGTTGGTATATAATGTAGTGTTATTGGAGGTGTAATATGTATAATAGGGGAGGTTAGTATATAATGTAGTGTTATTGGAGGTGTAATATGTATAATAGGGGAGGTTGGTATATAATATAGTGTTATTGGAGGTGTGATATGTATAATAGAGGAGGTTGGTTTATCCTGTAGTGTTATTGGAGGTGTGATATGTATAATAGAGGAGGTTGGTATATAATATAGTGTTATTGGAGGTGTGATATGTATAATAGAGGAGGTTGGTATATCCTGTAGTGTTATTAGAGGTGTGATATGTATAATAGGGGAGGTTGGTATATCCTGTAGTGTTATTGGAGGTGTGATATGTATAATAGGGGAGGTTGGTATATCCTGTAGTGTTATTAGAGGTGTGATATGTATAATAGGGGAGGTTGGTATATCCTGTAGTGTTATTAGAGGTGTGATATGTATAATAGGGGAGGTTGGTATATAATGTATTGTTATTGAAGATGTGATATGTGTTATAGACGTGTGATATGTCTTCCCTCTACCCATGCTGTGTGTCCTCTATGTCGTCCTCGGCTCTGCTGCATGCAGGGGTTGGCCAGGGCACAGCTAATAATCACTATAGGATATGAAGTCGCCGTCTGTCTGCGTTTTATAAGATCTCATTCCGCCAGCGTCGTCCTTGCCAATTACAATAAAGCTTTGAAATGATTTTCAGGAAGCAGAGAACCGAAAACCTATTTATGTTCTCATTAGGCTGCGGTTGTGCAGCTCAGATCTTCTAATTCCGTTCTATTATAAGACAGTCGCCCAGATAAGAGGAACGGCAGAAAACCAATTTGGATTTGTCAGGACGCAATGGACGTCGCTTCCTCTGTAGTGCGGGGGTGGGGAGCTCCGCGCTGAGATCAAGTGATTACCGATACCGGGGGCTGATGGATGGCCATCGCCTCTACGCACCCAGACCATGCAGGACAATTATACTGCCTATTGATCAGTGCGTCTGACAACTCAGCTACACCGTGCAGCAGAGGTGATTTGTCAGGACAGCAGACACCTCATTAGCTGCTTCACTACTGCGATACTAACCCGTATATACATATGTAATATATATACATCCAGGGTCATGTATCCCCACTGAGATACAGCCCTTATATCCATATTATATATATTCAGGGTCATGTATCACCCACTGAGATACAACCCTTTTATCCATAGTATATAAGGGTATACAGTATATACAGGTGGGCAGTGTATAGCCCGGTATACAGTATATACCGCTGGGTGCGCAGTGTATTGCCCATTGTACCGTATATACCGCTGGGTGGCCAGTGTATAGCCCGCTGTACCGTATATACCGCTGGGTGGGCAGTATATAGCCCGCTGTACCGTATATACCGCTGGGTGGGCAGTGTATAGCCCGCTGTACCATATATACCGCTGGGTGCGCAGTGTATAGCCCGCTGTACCGTATATACCGTTGGGTGGGCAGTGTATAGCCCGGTATACAGTATATACCGCTGGGTGGGCAGTGTATAGCCAGGTATACAGTATATATAGCTGGGTGGGCAGTGTATAGCCCGGTATACAGTATATACCGCTGGGTGTGCAGTGTATAGCCTGGTATACAGTATATACAGCTTGGTGCGCAGTGTATAGCCCGCTGTACCATATATACCACTGGGTGCGCAGTGTATAGCCCGCTGTACTGTATATACCGCATAATGGGCAGTATATAGCCCGCTGCACCATATATACCGATGGGTGCACAGTGTATAGCCCGCTGCACCATATATACCGATGGGTGCACAGTGTATAGCCCGCTGTACCGTATATACCACTGGGTGCGCAGTGTATAGCCCGCTGTACCGTATATACCACTGGGTGCGCAGTGTATAGCCCGCTGTACCGTATATACCACTGGGTGGGCAGTGTATAGCCCGCTGTACCGTATATACCGCTGGGTGCGCAGTGTATAGCCCGCTGTGCCGTATATACCGCTGGGTGCGCAGTGTATAGCCCGCTGTGCCGTATATGCCGCTGGGTGCGCAGTGTATGGCCCGCTGTACCGTATATACCGCTGGGTGCGCAGTGTATAGCCCGCTGTATTGTATATACCGCTGGGTGGGCAGTATATAGCCCGCTGTGCCGTATATACCACTGGGTGGGCAGTATATAGCCCGCTGTGCCGTATATACCGCTGGGTGCGCAGTGTATAGCCCGCTGTATTGTATATACCGCTGGGTGCGCAGTGTATAGCCCGCTGTGCCGTATATACCACTGGGTGGGCAGTGTATAGCCCGCTGTACCGTATATACCGCTGGGTGGGCAGTGTATATACCACTGGGTGGGCAGTATATAGCCCGCTGTGCCGTATATACTGCTGGGTGCGCAGTGTATAGCCCGCTGTATTGTATATACCGCTGGGTGCGCAGTGTATAGCCCGCTGTGCCGTATATACCGCTGGGTGCGCAGTGTATAGCCCGCTGTACCGTATATACCACTGGGTGCGCAGTGTATAGCCCGCTGTACCGTATATACCGCTGGGTGCGCAGTGTATGGCCCGCTGTACCGTATATACCGCTGGGTGCGCAGTGTATAGCCCGCTGTACCGTATATACCGCTGGGTGCGCAGTGTATGGCCCGCTGTACCGTATATACCGCTGGGTGGGCAGTTTATAGCCCGCTGTACCGTATATACCGCTGGGTGCGCAGTGTATAGCCCGCTGTACCGTATATACCGCTGGGTGCGCAGTGTATAGCCCGCTGTACCGTATATACCGCTGGGTGCGCAGTGTATAGCCCGCTGTACCGTATATACCGCTGGGTGGGCAGTATATAGCCCGCTGTACCGTATATACTGCTGGGTGCGAAGTGTATAGCCCGCTGTACCGTATATACTGCTGGGTGCGCAGTGTATAGCCCGCTGTACCGTATATACCGCTGGGTGGGCAGTATATAGCCCGCTGTACCGTATATACCGCTGGGTGCGCAGTGTATAGCCCGCTGTACCGTATATACCGCTGGGTGCGCAGTGTATAGCCCGCTGTGCCGTATATACCGCTTGGTGCGCAGTGTATAGCCCGCTGTGCCGTATATACCACTGGGTGGGCAGTGTATAGCCCGCTGTACCGTATATACCGCTGGGTGGGCAGTGTATATACCACTGGGTGGGCAGTATATAGCCCGCTGTGCCGTATATACCGCTGGGTGCGCAGTGTATAGCCCGCTGTATTGTATATACCGCTGGGTGCGCAGTGTATAGCCCGCTGTGCCGTATATACCGCTGGGTGCGCAGTGTATAGCCCGCTGTACCGTATATACCACTGGGTGCGCAGTGTATAGCCCGCTGTACCGTATATACCGCTGGGTGCGCAGTGTATGGCCCGCTGTACCGTATATACCACTGGGTGCGCAGTGTATAGCCCGCTGTACCGTATATACCGCTGGGTGCGCAGTGTATGGCCCGCTGTACCGTATATACCGCTGGGTGGGCAGTTTATAGCCCGCTGTACCGTATATACCGCTGGGTGCGCAGTGTATAGCCCGCTGTACCGTATATACCGCTGGGTGCGCAGTGTATAGCCCGCTGTACCGTATATACCGCTGGGTGGGCAGTATATAGCCCGCTGTACCGTATATACTGCTGGGTGCGAAGTGTATAGCCCGCTGTACCGTATATACTGCTGGGTGCGCAGTGTATAGCCCGCTGTACCGTATATACCGCTGGGTGGGCAGTGTATAGCCCGCTGTACCGTATATACCGCTGGGTGCGCAGTGTATAGCCCGCTGTACCGTATATACTGCTGGGTGCGCAGTGTATAGCCCGCTGTACCGTATATACCGCTGGGTGCGCAGTGTATAGCCCGCTGTACCGTATATACCGCTGGGTGCGCAGTATATAGCCCGCTGTGCCGTATATACCGCTGGGTGCGCAGTGTATAGCCCGCTGTACCGTATATACCGCTGGGTGCGAAGTGTATAGCCCGCTGTACCGTATATACCGCTGGGTGGGCAGTGTATAGCCCGCTGTACCGTATATACCGCTGGGTGCGCAGTGTATAGCCCGCTGTACCGTATATACCGCTGGGTGCGCAGTGTATAGCCCGCTGTACCGTATATACCGCTGGGTGCGCAGTGTATGGCCCGCTGTACCGTATATACCGCTGGGTGCGCAGTGTATAGCCCGCTGTATTGTATATACCGCTGGGTGGGCAGTATATAGCCCGCTGTGCAGTATATACCGCTGGGTGCGCAGTGTATAGCCCGGTATACAGTATATACCGCTGGGTGGGCAGTATATACCGCTTGGTGGGCAGTATATAGCCCGCTGTGCAGTATATACCGCTTGGTGGGCAGTGTATAGCCCGCTGTACCGTATATACCGCTGGGTGCGCAGTGTATAGCCCGCTGTACCGTATATACTGCTGGGTGCGCAGTGTATAGCCCGCTGTACCGTATATACCGCTGGGTGCGCAGTGTATAGCCCACTGTACCGTATATACTGCTGGGTGCGCAGTGTGCATGCTCCCGCCGCGGCCTCCCTCCTCCTCCCCCCGGATTCTGCGCACTGGCTCCGGGCAGCGGACGGGATGATCCCCGGGCAGGCTGCGGACTAGTCCCGGCTAGGAGAGCTCAGGGCCGGGGACACATGCAGGATGACGGCTCCGCTCCTCCTCGTCCTGCACCTGATCGGCCTCATCACCGGTGAGTACCGGAGCCTGACCCGGCGGGCCCCCGAGCATCATACACCGCAACCGGGGGCCCCGAGCATCACACACTGCAACCGGGGGCCCCGAGCATCACACACTGCAACCGGGGCCCCGAGCATCACACACTGCAACCGGGCCCCCCGAGCATCACACACTGCAACCGGGCCCCCCGAGCATCACACACTGCAACCGGGCCCCCCGAGCATCACACACTGCAACCGGGGCCCCGAGCATCACACACCGCAACCGGGGGCCCCGAGCATCACACACTGCAACCGGGGCCCCGAGCATCACACACTGCAACCGGGCCCCCCGAGCATCACACACTGCAACCGGGGCCCCGAGCATCACACACCGCAACCGGGGCCCCGAGCATCACACACCGCAACCGGGCCCCCCGAGCATCACACACCGCAACCGGGCCCCCCGAGCATCACACACCGCAACCGGGCCCCCCGAGCATCACACACTGCAACCGGGCCCCCCGAGCATCACACACCGCAACCGGGGGCCCCGAGCATCACACACCGCAACCGGGGCCCCGAGCATCACACACCGCAACCGGGGGCCCCGAGCATCACACACCGCAACCGGGCCCCCCGAGCATCACACACCGCAACCGGGGGCCCCGAGCATCACACACCGCAACCGGGGCCCCGAGCATCACACACTGCAACCGGGCCCCCCGAGCATCACACACCGCAACCGGGGGCCCCGAGCATCACACACCGCAACCGGGGCCCCGAGCATCACACACCGCAACCGGGGGCCCCGAGCATCACACACTGCAACCGGGGGCCCCGAGCATCATACACCGCAACCGGGGGCCCCGAGCATCACACACCGCAACCGGGGCCCCGAGCATCACACTCCATAACTGCAATGTGTACGTTGTGTATATCCCCTGTCCTGTGTGTGTGTGTGTACGTTGTGTATATCCCCTGTCCTCTGTGTGTACGTTGTGTATATCCCCTGTCCTGTGTGTGTACGTTGTGTATATCCTCTGTCCTGTGTGTGTACGTTGTGTATATCCCCTGTCCTGTGTGTGTATGTTGTGTATATCCTCTGTCCTGTGTGTGTACGTTGTGTATATCCTCTGTCCTGTGTGTGTACGTTGTGTATATCCCCTGTCCTGTGTGTGTACGTTGTGTATATCCTCTGTCCTGTGTGTGTACGTTGTGTATATCCCCTGTCCTGTGTGTGTATGTTGTGTATATCCTCTGTCCTGTGTGTGTACGTTGTGTATATCCTCTGTCCTGTGTGTGTACGTTGTGTATATCCCCTGTCCTGTGTGTGTACGTTGTGTATATCCCCTGTCCTGTGTGTGTGTGTGTACATTGTGTATATCCCCTGTCCTGCGTGTGTGTGTACGTTGTGTATATCCCCTGTCCTGTATGTATACGTTGTGTATATCCCCTGTCCTGTGTGTGTGTACGTTGTGTATATCCCCTGTCCTGTGTGTGTGTATGTTGTGTATATCCCCTGTCCTGTGTGTACTTTGTGCATATCCCGTCCTGTGTGTGTGTGTACGTTGTGTATATCCCCTGTCCTGTGTGTGTACGTTGTGTATATCCCCTGTCCTGTGTGTGTACGTTGTGTATATCCTCTGTCCTGTGTGTGTACGTTGTGTATATCCCCTGTCCTGTGTGTGTATGTTGTGTATATCCTCTGTCCTGTGTGTGTACGTTGTGTATATCCTCTGTCCTGTGTGTGTACGTTGTGTATATCCCCTGTCCTGTGTGTGTACGTTGTGTATATCCCCTGTCCTGTGTGTGTGTGTGTACATTGTGTATATCCCCTGTCCTGCGTGTGTGTGTACGTTGTGTATATCCCCTGTCCTGTATGTATACGTTGTGTATATCCCCTGTCCTGTGTGTGTGTACGTTGTGTATATCCCCTGTCCTGTGTGTGTGTATGTTGTGTATATCCCCTGTCCTGTGTGTACTTTGTGCATATCCCGTCCTGTGTGTGTGTGTACGTTGTGTATATCCCCTGTCCTGTGTGTGTACGTTGTGTATATCCCCTGTCCTGTGTGTGTACGTTGTGTATATCCTCTGTCCTGTGTGTGTACGTTGTGTATATCCCCTGTCCTGTGTGTGTATGTTGTGTATATCCTCTGTCCTGTGTGTGTACGTTGTGTATATCCTCTGTCCTGTGTGTGTACGTTGTGTATATCCCCTGTCCTGTGTGTGTACGTTGTGTATATCCCCTGTCCTGTGTGTGTGTGTGTACATTGTGTATATCCCCTGTCCTGCGTGTGTGTGTACGTTGTGTATATCCCCTGTCCTGTATGTATACGTTGTGTATATCCCCTGTCCTGTGTGTGTGTACGTTGTGTATATCCCCTGTCCTGTGTGTGTGTACGTTGTGTATATCCCCTGTCCTGTGTGTGTACGTTGTGTATATCCCCTGTCCTGTGTGTGTGTACGTTGTGTATATCCCCTGTCCTGTGTGTGTGTACGTTGTGTATATCCCCTGTCCTGTGTGTGTACGTTGTGTATATCCCCTGTCCTGTGTGTACGTTGTGTATATCCCCTGTCCTGTGTGTGTACGTTGTGTATATCCCCTGTCCTGTGTGTGTACGTTGTGTATATCCCCTGTCCTCTGTGTGTACGTTGTGTATATCCCCTGTCCTCTGTGTGTACGTTGTGTATATCCTCTGTCCTGTGTGTGTACGTTGTGTATATCCTCTGTCCTGTGTGTGTATGTTGTGTATATCCCCTGTCCTCTGTGTGTACGTTGTGTATATCCTCTGTCCTGTGTGTGTGTACGTTGTGTATATCCCCGGTCCTGTGTGTACGTTGTGTATAGCCCCTGTCCTGTGTGTGTGTGTACGTTGTGTATATCCCCTGTCCTGTGTGTGTACGTTGTGTATATCCTCTGTCCTGTGTGTGTATGTTGTGTATATCCCCGGTCCTGTGTGTACGTTGTGTATATCCCCGGTCCTGTGTGTACGTTGTGTATATCCCCGGTCCTGTGTGTACGTTGTGTATATCCCCGGTCCTGTGTGTACGTTGTGTATATCCCCGGTCCTGTGTGTACATTGTGTATATCCCCGGTCCTGTGTGTACATTGTGTATATCCCCTGTCCTGTGTGTACGTTGTGTATATCCTCTGTCCTGTGTGTGTGTGTACGTTGTGTATATCCTCTGTCCTGTGTGTGTACGTTGTGTATATCCCCGGTCCTGTGTGTACATTGTGTATATCCCCGGTCCTGTGTGTACGTTGTGTATATCCTCTGTCCTGTGTGTGTGTGTACGTTGTGTATATCCTCTGTCCTGTGTGTGTACGTTGTGTATATCCCCGGTCCTGTGTGTACATTGTGTATATCCCCGGTCCTGTGTGTACGTTGTGTATATCCCCTGTCCTGTGTGTGTACGTTGTGTATATCCTCTCTCCTGTGTGTGTACGTTGTGTATATCCCCTGTCCTCTGTGTGTACGTTGTGTATATCCCCTGTCCTGTGTGTACGTTGTGTATATCCTCTGTCCTGTGTGTGTATGTTGTGTATATCCCCTGTCCTGTGTGTACGTTGTGTATATCCTCTGTGATCTGTGCAGATCTTCTAGGTAGGTTTAGCGCCACCACAGGAGAGATGAGGAATTGCACAGATCCCATAGAGGTGACTGGACTGCCTGTGTAGTGGATGGACGTGTTGGGTCCTCCAGAGGGAGACGCTCTTTGCACTGGACGCGGTCAGATTCTGTAGTCGCCGTCACAGCTGCTCAGCTCAGTCTTGCAGAAGAGGAAGAAGGAAGTGTGTATAATTTATAGGCTGCACGTATCATGTGCATTATCTGCGTGTGCGATACTCAGGTGGTGGCGTGTCACTGAGTCATGTGACCGGGGGGGGGGGGCTCAGCATGGGGGTCTGATCATCATATGCAGAGGAGATCCCAGGGGACCTGTGTGTCTGTATCACCAATCTGCACAGCTCCAATCTGATCATCCACAGGAGCAATGTGCGATACACTCTACTTACCTGTGGTATCTAATCCTATTGTGCCTGGTTGCAGTATCTAATCCTATCATATGCCGTCCTGCAAAGTGAGCTGCAACATCTATTCATTTGATGGGCGAAACTATCTGCAAAGGTGTGGTATCTAATCCTATGTGTGATACAGTGTGCCGAGCTGCGGTATCTCATCTTATGGTGTACGAGACTATCTGCTAAGCTGTGGTATCTAATCCTATGTGTGATACAGTGTGCCGAGCTGCAGTATCTCATCTTATGGTGTACGAGACTTATCTGCTAAGCTGTGGTATCTAATCCTATGTGTGATACAGTGTGCCGAGCTGCAGTATCTCATCTTATGGTGTACGAGACTATCTGCTAAGCTGTGGTATCTAATCCTATGTGTGATACAGTGTGCCGAGCTGCAGTATCTCATCTTATGGTGTACGAGACTATCTGCTAAGCTGTGGTATCTAATCCTATGTGTGATACAGTGTGCCGAGCTGCAGTATGTCATCTTATGGTGTACGAGACTTATCTGCTAAGCTGTGGTATCTAATCCTATGTGTGATACAGTGTGCCGAGCTGCAGTATCTCATCTTATGGTGTACGAGACTATCTGCTAAGCTGTGGTATCTAATCCTATGTGTGATACAGTGTGCCGAGCTGCAGTATGTCATCTTATGGTGTACGAGACTATCTGCTAAGCTGTGGTATCTAATCTTATGGTGTACGAGACTATCTGCTAAGCTGTGGTATCTAATCCTATGTGTGATACAGTGTGCTGTTATGTTTGTTACTGCCTGATGAGCTGTGTATCTAATCCTGACATATGCAATACTGATTTCTGAGGTATGTATCTAGTGCTCTGAGCTGTGTATCTAATCTGGTCTTTTGCGATACTGATGGCTTCCTGTATCAAAGCCATTTGTAGTAAGTGGCCTGGCCACACGTCCCCTCGCCTCCTTGGTAGATATGTATGGTGCCCACTGCTCTGCCAAGTATATAGATTGGCATCTTGTTACTGGCGGCAAACCCACGGATAACAGTGAACAGCCTAAACACAGTGTGAACCGCCCCTGTGGTAAGGACGGGTAACGCAGGGCCGACGGATGGACGGGTAACGCAGGGCCGACGGATGGACGGGTAACGCAGGGCCGACGGATGGACGGGTAACGCAGGGCCGACGGATGGACGGGTAACGCAGGGCCGACGGATGGACAACCAATGTAGGGACGATGCGGTGAGGGAAATAATTACTTGATTCCTTGCTGGTTTTATAAGGTTGTCCGCAGACAAGGCCATGGGCAGGCTATCATTTTAAGGGTAGGTTAATTTTAATATGGAAAAAATATCAAAAATCCAGGAAATCCCATATTTTGCATAGAGAAATAAGTATTTGATCCCCTACCAACCATTGAGAGTTCTGGCTCCTTCAGACCAGTTAGACGCTCCTAATCCTCTCGTCACCTGCATTACAGACCTCCTGTATAAGACTCCTGTCCACAGACTCAATCATTCCGACGCTAAGAATGTCCAAGACGAGATGCTAGATCCACACAAGGCTGGAATGGGCTACAAAACCATCAGTAAGACGCAGGGTGAGAAGGCGACAACTGTTAGTGTAATCGTAAGAAAATGGAAGAAATACAAAGTGACTGTCAATCAACATTGATCTGGGGTTCTATGCGAAATCTCCTGGATGATGGGGAAGGTGAGAGATCAGCCGAAAACTACATGGAGGGTCACCAAGAAAACCATTGGTAACCCATTACGCTATGATGGATTATAATCCTGCAGTCCCCCTGCTCATGAAGGCGCATGTGCCGGCCCGTCTGAAGTTGCCACTGAACACCTGGGTGCTTGTGAGAGGGATTGGAGAAGGTGCTGGGGTCAGATGAGACCAAAAATTGGCATTAGCTCAACTTGCCGTGTTTGGAGGAAGAGCAATGCGGCCTCTGACCCCAGGAACACGGTCCCCACTGTCGGCCATGGAGGGAAACATGATGTTTGGGGGAGGGGGGGTCTCTGCTAAGGGCACAGGACTACTTGACCCCATCAATGGGACAGTGGTTAGAGCCATGCACCATCAAACCCTGAGTGACAACCTCCTTCCCTCTGCCAGGACGTTAGAATTGGGTCGTGGGTGGGTCTTCCAGCACGTCAGTGACCCAGAACATACAGCCAGGCCTGGCCCTACTAGGTACGGCCTAGTGTTGAGTTCTTCAGGACATGGTGGGTGGAGAATAGCTGGAGAGGAGAGCCTGCTTTATATCTCTGCCTTATTAAGGGACAACATAGGGCCCATGGATGGACAACATAGGGCCCATGGATGGACAACATAGGGCCCATGGATGGACAACATAGGGCCCATGGATGGACAACATAGGGCCCATGGATGGACAACATAGGGCCCATGGATGGACAACATAGGGCCCATGGATGGACAACATAGGGCCCATGGATGGACAACATAGAGCCCATGGATGGACGGCATAGGGCCCATGGATGGACGGCATGGGGCCCATGGATGGACGGCATGGGGCCCATGGATGGACGGCATGGGGCCCATGGATGGACGGCATGGGGCCCATGGATGGACGGCATGGGGCCCATGGATGGACGGCATGGGGCCCATGGATGGACGGCATGGGGCCCATGGATGGACGGCATGGGGCCCATGGATGGACGGCATGGGGAAGATAGATGGGTGGATAACGTAGGGCCAATAGATAACATAGGGCGGACAAAGCATTGAATAACTTAGCCGATGAATGGACACACAGTTGTGCCTGACATTAGGAGTATAATTTGTTCCGGGACGCTGCTTGTAATCCAAATCCACTCTTATACCAAACCAAATTTTCCCATAAGAAATCACTGATCTGCAGACAAATGGTTCCACACCCCAAAAATAATGATTTATTATTCTGAATAAACATGTAAAACAGATGAAACAAACATTCAGAAACAGCAAAATCTGTGATATATAAGTTACTGTACAGTATAGCAATCAGCATGTGGTGTATAATGTATAGTAACTGTATAACCCTGATAACACAGCAGCTGGTTATGTGATACATAAGTTACTGTACAGTATAGCAGCATGTGGTGTATAATGTATAGTAACTGTATAACCCTGATAACACAGCAGCTGGATATGTGATATATAAGTTACTGTACAGTATAGCAGCATGTGGTGTATAATGTATAGTAACTGTATAACCCTGATAACACAGCAGCTGGATATGTGATATATAAGTTACTGTACAGTATAGCAATCAGCATGTGGTATATAATGTATAGTAACTGTATAACCCTGATAACACTGCAGCTGGATATGTGATATATAAGTTACTGTACAGTATAGCAATCAGCATGTGGTGTATAATGTATAGTAACTGTATAACCCTGATAACAGCAGCAGCTGGATATGTGATATATAAGTTACTGTACAGTATAGCAGCATGTGGTATATAATGTATAGTAACTGTATAACCCTGATAACACAGCAGCTGGATATGTGATATGTTACTGTACAGTATAGCAGCATGTGGTGTATAATGTATAGTAACTGTATAACCCTGATAACACAGCAGCTGGACATGTGATATGTTACTGTACAGTATAGCAGCATGTGGTGTATAATGTATAGTAACTGTATAACCCTGATAACACAGCAGCAGCTGGATATGTGATATATAAGTTACTGTACAGTATAGCAATCAGTATGTGGTGTATAATGTATAGTAACTGTATAACCCTGATAACACAGCAGCAGCAGTTTGTAGATACAGGATAAAGCTGCAGATCCCCATAATGCAGTAGTGTAGTACAACAGGCTAGAATAGAGAAGCAGGGCTGCTGTCAGAGTGCTGTGTGGTCACATGACAGCAATGGGGAAGGGAGGTGTGTTCAGCATGCACCAACCAACCAAGCAGTGTGTGTATAGCTGAGTGTGAGTGCAGGCACATTATAGCAGGAATAGAGAGGATGGGAAACACAAGGGCTGACAGAGACTGCAGGGAGCATGGAGGAATGAGCAGGCAGATGTGGGCACATACATGCAGCACTCACTGTCCGGGGAGAGAGGGGTTACAGCTATGGAGAGATTACCTCCACAGTCCTGTCCCCTGATGTAAGCCCCAGCCTGAAGTGGATCTGCTGTGATTTGAAAGGTGAGGGAGACTTCCTGGGTCAGAGTACAGTGCTGTAGACCCCGCTATACAGACCATACCCCTCCCCCACTCCCCCTCCCACCCAGTACAGGAAGCTCTTACACCAAAGCAATGCTCTTACACCAAGTCACAATTTGGAAAAACTGTGAGCTCTTAAACCAAAACGCTCTTAATCCAAGTCACTCTTATACCAAGGTACCACTCATAGAGCCAAAAGATGATGGATAACGCGGGGCCGATGGATGGACGTAGAACGCGGGTCCGATAGATGGACGTAGAACGCGGGGCCGATGGATGGACGTAGAACGCGGGGCCGATGGATGGACGTAGAACGCGGGGCCGATGGATGGACGTAGAACGCGGGGCCGATGGATGGACGTAGAACGCGGGGCCGATGGATGGACGTAGAACGCGGGGCTGCCATTTTGTTATGAATGTAATGTATGTTCTGCCCCCTGTGGACGCAGTTGTTATGGCGGCAGTACTTCAGGCTCCCAGCTCTTCTCTGGTCCCGACCTGCTGGATGTGCTGCAAGGAGACCGGTGTATAGGAGATGGCTGTGCGGTATATAGAGGCTTATGTGCAGCAGGAGAGCTGCGTACATTATTGTGTGTGATCTAGATGCTTCACATAGGAAAGTTGTATCATTCTGGGACTTATAGTTCTCTCCTGTTCTTCCCCCTGGTATGTGGTGATAGATATCAGAGGTCACTGCAGCATGGGGGACTACAAGTCTCAGAATATCAAGGTTGTAGAGATGTGTTTGTCTCCCATGGAATAGGAAAAAATAGCTGGCGAAATAAAAGCAAAAACAGATCCTAAAACAACCGTATCCTCAGGGACCCTGCTATTGATGGTGGGACTGGCTGCGCGCTGGAGGGGGGGCAGCGATCTACTATCGATGATGGGACTGGCTGCGCTCTGAAGGGGTGGGGGGTGATCTGCCATTGATGGTGGGACTGGCTGCACTCTAGGTGGGGGGGGGGGCGATCTGCCATCGATGGTGGGGGGGGCGATATGCTATCGATGGTGGGACTGGCTGCACTCTAGGTGGGGGGTGCGATCTGCCATCGATGGTGGGATTGGCTGCACTCTGGAGGGTGATCTGCCATCGATGGTGGGACTGGCTGCGCTTTGGAGGGGGGGCAGCAATCTACTACTGATGGTGGGACTGGCTGCGCTCTGGAAAGGGGGGGGGGGCGATCTGCTGTCGATGGTGGGACTGTCTGCACTCTAGGTGGGGGGGCGATCTGACATTGATGGTGGGACTGGCTGCACTCTGGAGGGGTCGGGGGTGATCTGGTGGGACTGACTGCACTCTGGAGGGGGTGATCTGCTATCGATGGTGGGACTGGCTGTGCTTTGGAGGGGGGGCAGCAATCTACTATTGATGGTGGGACTGGCTGCGCTCTGGAGAGAGGGGGCGATCTGCTATCGATGGTGGGACTGGCTGCGTTATGGAGGGGGGGAAGCGATCTATTATGGATGATGGGACTGGCTGTGCTCTGGAGGGGTGGCGATCTGCTATGGATGATGGGACTGGCTGCACTCTAGGTGGGGGGGGGGGGCGATCTGTCATCGGTGGGGGGGCGATCTGCCATCGATGGTGGGATTGGCCTCCACTCTGGAATGGTGAGGGGTGATCTGCTATCGATGGTGGGACTGGCTGCACTCTAGAGGGGTGGGGGGTGATCTGCTATCGATAATGGGACTGGCTGCGCTCTGGAGGGGGGGGGGCAGCGATCTACTTTTGATGGTGGGACTGGCTGCGCTCTGGGGGGGGGGGGCGATCTGCTATGGATGGTGGGACTGGCTGTGCTCTGGAGGTGGGGCAGCAATCTACTATCAATGGTGGGACTGGCTGCGCTCTGGAGGGGTGGTGATCTATGGATGGTGGGACTGGCTGTGCTCTGGAGGGCTGGTGGGTGATCTGGTGGGACTGGCTGCGCTCTGGAGGGGTGGGGGGTGATCTGCCATCGATGGTGAAGGGGGGCGATATGCTATCGATGGTGGGACTGGCTGCGCTCTAGGTGGGGGGTGCGATCTGCCATCGATGGTGGGACTGGCTGCGCTTTGGAGGGGGGGCAGCAATCTACTACTGATGGTGGGACTGGCTGCGCTCTGGAAAGGGGGGGGCGATCTGCTGTCGATGGTGGGACTGTCTGCACTCTAGGTGGGGGGGCGATCTGACATTGATGGTGGGACTTAGGGCTGGGCGGTATACCGTGAAAATACCGATACCGTCTCTGGCGTCGGTAAACCGACCTCAACTGCGCCAGGACGGTATTTGCGGTATTTCAGTGCTGCACATGTGTCATAGGACTCCCCGTCCCGCCATGCCTGACAGAGCGCCCCCCAACGGCCCCTGCCCGCTCGTCCCTCAGTGCGCCCTGCACCAGCGTATCTCTCCCCCACCCTACCCGCCGGACAGGCGCTGACCCGCTCCACATACCCGGGAGTGAGTGGCCGGGGGTACATAAACTGTATCTCCTCCTCCCCCTGCCACCCCGCTCAGCATCGGTACGCTTGTGGCCCCGTCGGACGTTCATACAGGCAGATCCCGGTCTCTGGAGGAGGAGACCGCAGCATCATGTGATGGCGTCCCTGCTGGTGCTGGAGCTGAATAGCGGGATCTAGGGCCGCAGTGCAGATCCCCGATCCCGCTATTCAGCTCCAGCACCAGCAGGGACGCCATCACATGATGCTGCGGTCTCCTCCTCCAGAGACCGGGATCTGCCTGTATGAACGTCCGACGGGGCCACAAGCGTACCGATGCTGAGCGGGGTGGCAGGGGGAGGAGGAGATACAGTTTATGTCCCCCCCTCTTCTGCCCAGATCCCCCAGCTGCTCCCCCCCCCCCACTTCTGCCCAGACTCTCCCCCCCCCCCCAGCTGCTTCCCCCCACTTCTGCCCACATCCCTACCAGCTGCTTCCCCCCCCACTTCTGCCCACATCCCCACCAGCTGCTTCCCCCCCACTTCTGCCCAGATCCCTACCAGCTGCTTCCCCCCCCACTTCTGCCCACATCCCCACCAGCTGCTTCCCCCCACTTCTGCCCACATCCCCACCAGCTGCTTCCCCCCCACTTCTGCCCAGATCCCTACCAGCTGCTTCCCCCCCCACTTCTGCCCACATCCCCACCAGCTGCTTCCCCCCCACCTCTGCCCAGATCCCCACCAGCTGCTTCCCCCCCCACTTCTGCCCACATCCCCACCAGCTGCTTCCCCCCCCACTTCTGCCCACATCCCCACCAGCTGCTTCCCCCCCACTTCTGCCCACATCCCCACCAGCTGCTTCCCCCCCACTTCTGCCCACATCCCCACCAGCTGCTTCCCCCCGACTTCTGCCCAGATCTCCCCCTCCCACTTCTGCCCAGATCCCCCCCAGCTGCTTCCCCCCCCTCCACTTCTGCCCAGATCACCACCAGCTGCTCCCCCCCCCCCCTTCTGCCCACATCCCCCCCAGCTGCTTCCCCCCCACTTCTGCTCCCCCCCCCCACTTCTGCCCAGATCTCCCCCTCCCACTTCTGCCTAGATCCTCCCCCCTCCCCAGATACCCCCAACTATCTCTTGTAGTCCTATAATACACATGAATGTTCAGCTTAGCTGAGTGTGCATGTGTTATTAATGGAAAATCTGCATAGCTGTATACCTGTATATACATATCTTGTAGTGTGTGTGCATAAATACATAAATAATACTGCCACTACAGGACTTGTATATTTGAGTATACAGCTATCTATACACTACAGGATGTGTATATACAGGTATACAGCCATGTACATACTACAGGACGTGTATATACAGGTATACAGCTACGTTCATACTACAGGACGTGTATATACAGGTATACAGCTATGTACACACTATCGGATGTACATATACTGGTATAGGGCTATGTACACAGTACAGGACATGTATACAGCTATGTAGCTGTATACCTGTATATACACGTCCTGTAGTGGCTGTATACCTGTATATACACGTCCTGTAGTGTGTACATAGCTGTATACCTGTATATACAGATACTGTACTGTGTACAAAGCTGTATACCTGTGTATACATATTCTGTAGTGGTTGTATATCTGTATATACACGTCCAGGTCTCTGCTGAGACCCCTAATAATGACAAATAATGATAAGGACAATAGCCTATATGGCTATTTTTATACTCTTATTAAAACAAAATATCACAGGGTTTTCACGGTCAAGTGGGTGTGGCTTGTAAAAGGGGTGTGGCTTACATAAGGGGTGTGTCATAATTATCGCTCAGTTATCGTTACCGCGGCTACATGTACGATTAACCGCGATAATGATTTAGGCCAATATCGCCCAGCCCTAGTGGGACTGGCTGCACTCTGGAGGGGTTGGGGGTGATCTGGTGGGACTGACTGCACTCTGGAGGGGGTGATCTGCTATCGATGGTGGGACTGGCTGTGCTTTGGAGGGGGGGCAGCAATCTACTATTGATGGTGGGACTGGCTGCGCTCTGGAGAGAGGGGGCGATCTGCTATCGATGGTGGGACTGGCTGCACTCTGGAGGGGGGGTGATCTGCTATCGATGGTGGGACTGGCTGCACTCTGGAGGGGGGGTGATCTGCTATCGATGGTGGGACTGGCTGCACTCTGGGGGTGGGGGGGCAATCTGCTATCGATGGTGGGACTGGCTGCGTTCTGGAGGGGGGGAAGCGATCTATTATGGATGGTGGGACTGGCTGTGCTCTGGAGGGGTGGGGGGTGATCTGCCATCTATGGTGGGATTGGCTGCGCTCTGGAGGGGTGGGGGTGATCTGCCATCTATGGTGGGATTGGCTGTGCTCTGGAGGGGCGGGGGCGATCTGCTATCGATGGTGGGACTGGCTGCGTTCTGGAGGGGGGAAGCGATCTATTATGGATGGTGGGACTGGCTGTGCTCTGGAGGGGTGGGGGGTGATCTGCCATCTATGGTGGGATTGGCTGCGCTCTGGAGGGGTGGGGGTGATCTGCCATCTATGGTGGGATTGGCTGTGCTCTGGAGGGGCGGGGGCGATCTGCTATCGATGGTGGGACTGGCTGGGCTCTGGAGGGGTGGGGGGTGATCTGATATCGATGGTGGGACTGGATGCTTTCTGGAGGGGGGGCAGCAATCTACTATCAATGGTGGGATTGGCTGTGCTCTGGAGGGGTGGGGGGTGATCTGCTGTCGATGGTAGGACTGGCTGCGCTCTGGAGGGGGGATCTGCTATTGATGGTGGGACTGGCTGCGCTCTGGAGGGGGTGATCTGCTATTGATGGTGGGACTGGCTGCACTCTGGGGGAGGGGGCGGATCTGCTATCGATGGTGGGACTGGCTGCGCTCTGGAGGGGGGTGGTCTGCTATTGATGGTGGGACTGGCTGCACTCTGGAAGGGGTGATCTGCTATCCATGGTGGGACTGGCTGCGCTCTGGAGTGGGGGTGGTCTGCTATTGATGGTGGGACTGGCTGCGCTCTGGAGGGGGGGTGGTCTGCTATTGATGGTGGGACTGGATGCACTCTGGAGGGGGTGATCTGCTATCCATGGTGGGACTGGCTGCGCTCTGGAGGGGGTGATCTGCTATCCATAGTGGGACTGGCTGCACTCTGGAGGGGGTGGTCTGCTATCGATGGTGGGACTGGCTGCGCTCTCAAGCGGGGGTGGTCTGCTATCGATGGTGGGACTGGCTGCACTCTGGGGGGGGAGATCTGCTATCGATGGTGGGACTGGCTGCACTCTGGGGGGGGAGGCGAATCTGCTATTGATGGTGGGACTGGCTGCGCTTTGGAGGGGGGGTGGTCTGCTATGGATGGTGGGACTGGCTGCGCTCTGGAGGGGGTGGTCTGCTATTGATGGTGGGACTGGCTGCGCTCTGGAGGGGGTGGTCTGCTATTGATGGTGGGACTGGCTGCACTCTGGAGGGGGGGTGATCTGCTATCGATGGTGGGACTGGCTGCACTCTGGGGGTGGGGGGGCAATCTGCTATCGATGGTGGGACTGGCTGCACTCTGGGGGTGGGGGGGGCAATCTGCTATCGATGGTGGGACTGGCTGCGTTCTGGAGGGGGGGAAGCGATCTATTATGGATGGTGGGACTGGCTGCGCTCTGGAGGGGGGGTGATCTGCTATGGATGGTGGGACTGGCTGTGCTCTGGAGGGGGTGGTCTGCTATTGATGGTGGGACTGGCTGCGCTCTGGAGGGGGTGGTCTGCTATTGATGGTGGGACTGGCTGCACTCTGGAGGGGGGGTGATCTGCTATCAATGGTGGGACTGGCTGCACTCTGGAGGGGGGGTGATCTGCTATCGATGGTGGGACTGGCTGCACCCTGGGGGGGGGTCTGCTATCGATGGTGGGACTGGCTGCACTCTGGGGGGGGGTGGTCTGCTATCGATGGTGGGACTGGCTGCGCTCTGGAGGGGGTGATCTGCTATTGATGGTGGGACTGGCTGCACTCTGGGGGGGGGTGGTCTGCTATCGATGGTGGGACTGGCTGCACTCTGGGGGGGGTGGTCTGCTATGGATGGTGGGACTGGCTGCACTCTGGGAGGGGTGGTCTGCTATCGATGGTGGGACTGGCTGCACTCTGGAGGGGGTGGTCTGCTATCGATGGTGGGACTGGCTGCACTCTGGGAGGGGTGATCTGCTATGGATGGTGGGACTGGCTGCACTCTGGGAGGGGTGATCTGCTATGGATGGTGGGACTGGCTGCACTCTGGGAGGGGTGGTCTGCTATCGATGGTGGGACTGGCTGCACTCTGGAGGGGGGGGTGATCTGCTATCGATGGTGGGACTGGCTGCACTCTGGAGGGGGTGGTCTGCTATCGATGGTGGGACTGGCTGCACTCTGGAGGGGGGGTGATCTGCTATCGATGGTGGGACTGGCTGCACTCTGGAGGGGGTGGTCTGCTATCGATGGTGGGACTGGCTGCACTCTGGGGGGGGTCTGCTATCGATGGTGGGACTGTATCTACTGGACTGTGACCTTATCTGCTGGACTGTGTATCTAAGTGTCTTAGCTGTGATACGTCTGTCAGACATATTGATGCCAGGCGTCCGCTGCGTCCGTGTAGTGCTTTTCGGTGGCGGCAGGCTGGCACAGTCTGACTCTGGGCGGCTGCCACCATCATGTGACAATCCCCGGTGACCGTGACACCATTAAGCGGCTTCTTGTGTCACAGTGTGAAGCTGTAAAGAGGACTCTGCACCGCTCACCCGGAAAGTGTGAAGCCGCGACCTTCACGGAGATCCGAGCAGCGAGGATGAGAGGCACAGACAGAGGTGGGGGGGAGACCTACATGCTGATCGCCACTGATCGCCACCATCCCCTCCTCACATGTCATGTAACTTTGCTTTCCATAGTCCTCAAGGGCCATGCTGCTGTTTTATGGTCCCCGCTCTTAGGGTTATGTCATCTGTCGCTCAGGAGTCTGGGAAAGCTGAGCAGGGGTCGGAGTGACTCTCATCCAGGTTCTGTATTTGTTCTTTATCCTGATGTTTTTGTCTTCCAGGAAGCCTGAGCACGGACACCGAGGAGCGCCTGGTGGAATTCCTCCTAGATCCATCCCGATACAACAAGCTGATCCGACCGGCAACCAACGGCTCCGAACAGGTCACCGTCCAGCTGATGGTATCCCTGGCCCAACTTATCAGTGTGGTGAGTGACAGAGTGATCAGTGATGTCACCGCTGATCTCTAGTGATGGATAGGCTGCATTCTCAGTGATGTCACCGCTGATCTCTAGTGATGGATAGGCTGTATTCTCAATGATGTCACCGCTGATCTCTAGTGATGGATAGGCTGTATTCTCAGTGATGTCACTGCTGATCTCTAGTGATGGATAGGCTGTATTCTCAATGATGTCACTGCTGATCTCTAGTGATGGATAGGCTGTATTCTCAGTGATGTCACCGCTGATCTCTAGTGATGGATAGGCTGTATTCTCAGTGATGTCACTGATCTCTAGTGATGGATAGGCTGTATACTCAGTGATGTCACTGATCTCTAGTGATGGATAGGCTGTATTCTCAGTGATGTCACTGCTGATCTCTAGTGATGGATAGGCTGTATTCTCAGTGATGTCACTGCTGATCTCTAGTGATGGATAGGCTGTATTCTCAGTGATGTCACTGCTGATCTCTAGTGATGGATAGGCTGTATTCTCAGTGATGTCACCGCTGATCTCTAGTGATGGATAGGCTGTATTCTCAGTGATGTCACTGATCTCTAGTGATGGATAGGCTGTATTCTCAGTGATGTCACTGCTGATCTCTAGTGATGGATAGGCTGTATTCTCAGTGATGTCACTGATCTCTAGTGATGGATAGGCTGTATTCTCAGTGATGTCACTGCTGATCTCTAGTGATGGATAGGCTGTATTCTCAGTGATGTCACTGCTGATCTCTAGTGATGGATAGGCTCTATTCTCAGTGATGTCACTGCTGATCTCTAGTGATGGATAGGCTCTATTCTCAGTGATGTCACCGCTGATCTCTAGTGATGGATAGGCTGTATTCTCAGTGATGTCACCGCTGATCTCTAGTGATGGATAGGCTGTATTCTCAGTGATGTCACTGCTGATCTCTAGTGATGGATAGGCTGTATTCTCAGTGATGTCACTGATCTCTAGTGATGGATAGGCTGTATTCTCAGTGATGTCACCGCTGATCTCTAGTGATGGATAGGCTGTATTCTCAGTGATGTCACTGATCTCTAGTGATGGATAGGCTGTATTCTCAGTGATGTCACTGATCTCTAGTGATGGATAGGCTGTATTCTCAGTGATGTCACTGATCTCTAGTGATGGATAGGCTGTATTCTCAGTGATGTCACCGCTGATCTCTAGTGATGGATAGGCTGTATTCTCAGTGATGTCACCGCTGATCTCTAGTGATGGATAGGCTGTATTCTCAGTGATGTCACCGCTGATCTCTAGTGATGGATAGGCTGTATTCTCAGTGATGTCACTGATCTCTAGTGATGGATAGGCTGTATTCTCAGTGATGTCACTGCTGATCTCTAGTGATGGATAGGCTGTATTCTCAGTGATGTCACCGCTGATCTCTAGTGATGGATAGGCTGTATTCTCAGTGATGTCACCGCTGATCTCTAGTGATGGATAGGCTGTATTCTCAGTGATGTGACCGCTGATCTCTAGTGATGGATAGGCTGTATTCTCAGTGATGTCACCACTGATCTCTAGTGATGGATAGGCTGTATTCTCAGTGATGTCACCGCTGATCTCTAGTGATGGATAGGCTGTATTCTCAGTGATGTCACATAATAACTCGAATTTTCTTCTCCTTCCAGCATGAACGGGAACAGATAATGACCACGAATGTTTGGCTTACTCAGGTAAGTGACTTGTTTCTCCGCAGGTTGTTGCTCCAGCTATACATCCTATCATGTTATATATGGGGTATATAGTCCTCTCTTTATATGATCGTCCTCTCAGCTCTGATGGTTGTGTCATATATCCCTGGCTCTTACACTAGAAAATGACATCCAGGATGTACCAGAAGATTCCAGACTGCAGCACGATTGTCCTTCTGTTCTGGATATTCTAGTCCAGGGTTTATAGATTCCTCTGCTCTGTCCTAGGAATGGGAGGACTACAGGCTGACCTGGAACCCGGCCGAGTTTGATAATATGAAGAAAGTGCGACTACCCTCCAAACATATCTGGCTGCCAGATGTCGTCCTTTACAACAAGTGAGTGAGGGCGCCCCCTGCAGGATGGTGGTGGGAGGTGTATAACTGAGCTGCAGATGTTATAGGATGTGAGTAGTGCACCCCCTGGTGGCCGCCGGCAGGGTTTACCTAAAGTGAATGTGGTGACCCTATAGTTGATGATGTCAGGGGGTCCTGGGACTGTGGGGTAGGGGAGGGTGGGGTTTGGTTCTGTCCCGTGGACTAACAGTGCCCCCTTGTGTTTCCAGCGCGGACGGGATGTATGAGGTTTCCTTCTACTCAAACGCGGTGGTCTCCTACGACGGCAGCATTTTCTGGCTTCCTCCCGCCATCTATAAGAGCGCCTGTAAGATCGAGGTCAAGCACTTCCCCTTCGACCAGCAGAACTGCACCATGAAGTTCCGATCGTGGACGTACGACCGGACGGAGCTGGACCTGGTGCTGAAGAGCGACGTGGCCAGCCTGGACGACTTCACCCCCAGCGGGGAGTGGGACATCATCGCCCTGCCGGGGAGGAGGAACGAGAACCCCGAGGACTCCACCTACGTGGACATCACCTACGACTTCATCATCCGCCGCAAGCCCCTCTTCTACACCATCAACCTGATCATCCCCTGCATCCTCATCACCTCCCTGGCCATCCTGGTCTTCTACCTGCCCTCCGACTGTGGCGAGAAGATGACGCTCTGCATCTCCGTGCTGCTGGCGCTCACCGTCTTCCTGCTGCTCATCTCCAAGATTGTGCCTCCCACCTCCCTCGACGTCCCGCTCGTCGGCAAATACCTGATGTTCACCATGGTCCTTGTGACCTTCTCCATTGTCACCAGTGTCTGTGTCCTCAATGTCCATCACCGCTCCCCCACCACACACACCATGCCGCCCTGGGTGAAGGTGGTCTTCCTGGACAAGCTGCCCACCCTGCTCTTCATGAAGCAGCCGAGGCAGAACTGCGCCCGACAACGCTTACGCCAGCAGAGGCAGAGCCAGGAGAGGGCGACGGGGAGCTTCTTCCTGCGAGACAGCGCCAAATCCTGCACCTGCTATGTCAACCAAGCCACAGTGAAAAAATATGGCGCAGGGCAGCTGCCCGAATTACCGGAGGGGGTGAACGGATTCCGGGACAGACAAGGGAAGGTGCGGCAGTGTCTGTGCGGTCTGGAGGAGGCCGTGGACGGAGTGCGCTTCATTGCCGATCACATGAAGAGCGAGGACGACGATCAGAGCGTGAGTGTAAACCCTGATACCCCCCCCTCTATATCATGTATGAGAGGTAGTCACAGCCCCGCCCCCCTGGATGACATCACTGATATAATGACATGAGACTAGACATGAGATCCACACACCTTATACTACAGGAACAGCTATTCATCTATTACTGCTGACACCAGCCTGTATATCATGTGTATAGAGAGGTAGTCACAGCCCCGCCCCCTGTATATCATGTGTATAGAGAGGTAGTCACAGCTCCGCCCCCTGTATATCATGTGTATAGAGAGGTAGTCACAGCCCCGCCCCCTGTATATCATGTGTATAGAGAAGTAGTCACAGCCCCGCCCCCTGTATATGTGTATAGAGAGGTAGTCACAGCCCCGCCCCTTGTGTATCATGTGTATAGAGAGGTAGTCACAGCTCCGCCCCCTGTATATCCTGTGTATATAGAGGTAGTCACAGCCCCCTCCCCTCTATATCATGTGTATAGAGAGGTAGTCACAGCCCCTCCCCCTGTATATCCTGTGTATAGGGAGGTTGTTACAGCCCCGCCCCCTGTATATCATGTGTATAGAGGTAGTCACAGCCCCGCCCCCTACATATGTGTATAGAGAGCTAGTCCCCGCCCCCTGTATATCATGTGTATAGAGAGGTAGTTACCGCCCCGCCCCCTGTATATCATGTGTATAGAGGTAGTCACCGCCCTGCCCCCTGTATATCATGTGTATAGAGGTAGTCACAGCCCCGCCCCCTGTATATCATGTGTATACAGAGGTAGTCACAGCCCTGCCCCCTGTATATCATGTGTATAGAGGTAGTCACAGCCCCGCCCCCTGTATATCATGTGTATACAGAGGTAGTCACAGCCCCGCCTCCTGTATATCATTTGTATAGGGAGGTAGTCACAGCCCCGCCCCTGTATATCATGTGTATAGAGAGGTAGTCACAGCCCTGCCCCCTGGATGACACCACTGATATGATGGGATTATATTGCTGTGTTCTCTTACAGGTGAGTGAGGACTGGAAGTACGTGGCGATGGTGATCGATCGGCTCTTCCTCTGGATCTTCGTCTTTGTCTGTGTCTTCGGGACAATTGGCATGTTCCTCCAGCCGCTCTTCCAGAACTACACATCAAACACGTTATTACAGCTGAACCACGCAGCACCCGCCTCCAAGTAAACTTGTAGGAAGGCGCATGCACCGTGCTGCAACCTGAACATGGAAATGACTTTTATTTATTAGGAAAACAGAACCAGACTGATGCTCTTCCAGCCAAACCACATGGGACGCTCGTGTCCTCCGGGCAGGGGGCCGGGCGTCTCCCCCATCACCACCGATTCTAGGATTTCTGCCAAGAATGGACCCTTCACGAACTGAAGCTTCAAGATGGCGCAAAGATCCCAGCACAACCCCAAAAAGTCTCCGGGGGAAGGGGTCGTGTGTGGCCATGAAATCACTTCTTATTCCGAGCAATAAAACACAAGAGGGAAAAGCTGGAGCCAATGCCGCTCAATGTGTACCGCCTCGTGGTGGGGCCCATAGAGCTGCACTCCGACCTGTGTTCCCCTCCGAGCTGGAGAGCTGCAGGTCAGGGGCCACTGTACGACCTCCCGTGATGGGGCCCACCGACCTGTGACCCCTCTGAGCTGGAGAACCGCAGGTCAGGGGCCACTGTACGACCTTGTGTTGTGATGGGGCTCATAGAGCTGCCCTCCGACCTGTGACCCCTCCGAGCTGGAGAGCCGCAGGTCAGGGGCCACTGTACAACCTCGTGTCATGGGGCCCATAGAGCTGCCCTCAGACTTGTGACCCCTCCTAGCTGGAGAGCCGCATGTCAGGGGCCACTGTACGACCTCCCGTGATGGGGCCCACCGACCTGTGACCCCTCCGAGCTGGAGATCTGCAGGTCAGGGGCCACTGTACGACCTCCCGTGATGGGGCCCACCGACCTGTGACCCCTCTGAGCTGGAGAACCACAGGTCAGGGGCCACTGTACGACCTCGTGTTGTGATGGGGCTCATAGAGCTGCCCTCTGAGCTGGAGAGCCGTAGGTCAGGGGCCACTATACGACCTCGTGTCATGGGGCCCATAGAGCTGCCCTCCGAGCTGGAGAGCCGCAGGTCAGGGGCCACTATACAACCTTGTGTCATGGGGCCCATAGAGCTGCCCTCCGAACTGGAGAGCCACAGGTCAGGGGCCACTGTACGACCTCGACTCATGGGGCCCTCTGACCTGTGACCCTGCAGAGCTGGAGAGCCGCAAGTCAGGGGCCACTGTATGACCTCGCGTGATGCGGCCCATAGAGCTGCCCTCCGACCTGTGACCAATCAGAGCTGGAGAGCTGCAGGTCAGGCGCCACTGTACAGCCTTGTATAATGGGGACCATTGACCTGTGACCCCTCAGAGCTGGAGAGCTGCAGGTCAGGGGCCACTGTACAGCCTTGTATAATGGGGACCACTGACCTGTGACCCTGCAGAGCCGCAGGTCACTGTACTGTCTCGTGATGGGACCCGATCTGTGACCCCTCAGAGCTGTTGCAGGCTGCGGCCGTCGTCCCATCTGGTTGTCATCCACTGTTGGTAGCCGCCTAACTGGGCAGAAGTTACGGCTCATCATCCGTGAATGGAAACATCCTTAAAGGCAGAGGTTGCGTTGTTGGCAACATAATCCTGAGATGTTTAAGCCCCTCCCCCTAAACATTTAAACCCCACCCCCTGTAACAGTCCCGCCTCCCTCAGTAGTTGTTTCTGCAGTGAATCAGTCTGGACTGCGCTGATACACTGTAACAAACATCAGCATTGCCTCCACCAGTCTTCTGCCTATGACGATGCTTCCATTCACTGCCAGCAACCAGAGATTTACCTGTGCTTCTGTGCCAGGGTCCTGTGTAGTAGTGATCACTTCCTGTAGGATTGTGCCCCCCCCCCCATTAGTCAGAGCCGCAGCACCCCCCACCCGTCTGGATCCAGTAGTTCTGCACCGTCCAGGGTGACCCGGCTCTCACCCGCTTCCTGTGACCCCAGGACTGATGGCTACGCCCGCGACTCGCCATTATTCTGTAACGGGGCCCCTCCCCCCACATGTGACCTCAGGGGTCGGGCGAGCGCTCTTCACTGCAGGTTCTCTCATAAAAGGAACAATTGTTTGTATCAAACGTCTCAGCAAAACTTTATTGGTGCACAGAGGAACGGGGATTCTGGGAAACCGCAGGACACTTAAAGGGGTTCTCCAGTGCTACAAAAACATGGCCACTTTCTTTCAGAGACAGCACGACTCTTGTCTCCAGCTCAGGTGCGTTTTGCAATTAAGCTCCATTCACTTGAATGGAACTGAGCAGCAAAACCTGCACAAGCTGGAGATAAGAGCAGTGCTGTCTCTGGAAGAAGGTGGCCATGTTTTCGCAGCGCTGGAGAACCCCTTTAAAGATGCTGCTCGGGGAGCAGAGGATGGCGCTGACCTCTTGTTCACCCTCAGGAAGTGAGTGCCATCCCCTCCTTCCCCTTTAAGGGGTTGTCCAGAAATAAGTAAAACAGCTACTTCCTTCCAGAAACAGCACCAACAGCTGCTGTATGTCCTGCAGGAAGTGGTGTATTCTCTCCAGTCTGCTCTGCTGCCACCTCTGTCCATGTCAGGAACTGTCCAAAGCAGCAGCAAATCCCCATAGAAAACCTCTCCTGCTCTGGACAGTTCCTGACATGGACAAAGGTGGCAGCAAAGAGCACTGTGTCAGACTGGAAAGAATACACCACTTCCTGCAGGACATACAGCAGCTGATGAGTACTGGAAGACGGGCTCCAGTTTATTTGAAAGTAAACTTTTTTTGGGTAAACTACCCCTTTGAAGTTTTAATACTCCACATGGCCTGAGGAGAAGTGTAGAAGACTGCACTTACAGGATTCAGAGCTGAACTCCACCTGCATTCTAAGCAGGATCAGGGACTTCTCCTATAGGAAATGTACTCTCTCCCCTGCAGCCATCTAGGAACTCAGGACCTGTCCCACCCCGAGCTGCCTGACTGTGTGCAGTAAATAGCAGAATAGTGAGTGCAGCTCTGAAGGTTCTGATAGAGCTCCAGATCCTGTGTAGCCAGGATTCATAGAGCGCCTCCTAGTGATGCATAGATCTGTGTCTGATGGGTTTATTTAAAGGAGTACTCCAGGCACCCCCTGTAAAATCTAAACTCCTCACACACTGGGGGATGGTTACTGGCCTCCTCTTCCTCGCTGCCCCCTGCACTCTTCTCTGTTGCTGCTGATTACAGCTCCAGCTTCCTGTGTGGACCAGTGTCTGTGTGCTGCATATTCCTACAGTCCCCACAATGCTTTGCTCCCCTGGCCCGCCTCTGTATACCTCCCACCTCCTCCTCCCACCCACAAACATGGCCACAGCCCCGCCCCCATCCCTAGCTCCTCTATTCCCCGCCTCCCTCCAGCTATTCCCCTCCCACTGCCCAGCTTAGTCCCCTACACAAGCAGTAATGGGAAATACTGAAAACCCCGCCCCCTTATTGGGTGAATAAAAACTGCAGCCACCGTTGTCTACTATTAATATGGCATGATGCTGAGGGTTGTGGTTGTGCAACCTGGAGATACACAGCTTAAAAAATTACTACCAGCATCTTGTCCAAGAGACGATGATGAAGTAGTAGTTCTGGAAGCTGTGCAACTCCAGCTTACACACATACAACCCCCACCATCATGCCATGCTGATACTTGATGATGGTGGTTGTGCTTATGCAGGCTATAGATATTAGATAGGAGAGAGATAGATATTATATATAATAGATATATGGACTATGTGTTATAGCTGAATCTGGTTGCCGAGGTCTCCTCTTCTGGAGAAGAATCCTGTAGCATCAGACACCAGTGATCTCCTAGCAGGCATCTGGCATTGAAAGGGTGCCAAATGCCTCCTATTAGATCTGTGACATCTGATGCTGCAGGCAGCTGCCAGTCTTCTCAAGAACGACTGAGAAGCAGAGGAGCCCGACAGATAATATAGTATGTATTGTAAAACTGGGCGGGCAGAGGAGGTGTTGAGGGGCGGGCAGAGGAGGAGGAGTAGGGCGGGCAGAGGAGGAGTAGGGCGGGCAGAGGAGGAGTAGGGCGGGCAGAGGAGTGGGGCGGGCAGAGGAGTAGGGCGGGCAGAGGAGTGGGGCGGGCAGAGGATGTGTTGAGGGGCGGGAAGAGGATGTGTTGAGGGGCGGGAAGAGGATGTGTTGAGGGGCGGGCAGAGGAGGAGAGGGGTGGGCAGAGGATGTGTTGAGGGGCGGGCAGAGGAGGAGTGGGGGCGGGCAGAGGATGTGTTGAGGGGCGGTCAGAGGATGTGTTGAGGGGCGGTCAGAGGATGTGTTGAGGGGCGGGCAGAGGAGGAGTGGGGCGGGCAGAGGAGGAGTGGGGCAGGCAGAGGAGGAGTGGGGCAGGCAGAGGAGGAGTGGGGCAGGCAGAGGAGGAGTGGGGCGGTCAGAGGATGTGTTGAGGGGCGGGCAGAGGAGGAGTGGGGCGGGCAGAGGTTGTGTTGAGGGGCGGGCAGAGGAGGAGTGGGGCGGGCAGAGGATGTGTTGAGGGGCGGGCAGAGGAGAAGTGGGGCGGGCAGAGGATGTGTTGAGGGGCAGGCAGAGGAGGAGTGGGGCGAGCAGAGGATGTGTTGAGGGGCGGGCAGAGGATGTGTTGAGGGGCGGGCAGAGGAGGAGTGGGGTGGGCAGAGGAGGAGAGGGGTGGGCAGAGGATGTGTTGAGGGGCGGGCAGAGGAGGAGTGGGGCGGGCAGAGGAGGAGTGGGGTGGGCAGAGGATGTGTTGAGGGGCGGGCAGAGGAGAAGTGGGGCGGGCAGAGGAGAAGTGGGGCGATCAGAGGATGTGTTAAGGGGCGGGTAGAGGAGGAGTGGGGCGGGCAGAGGAGGAGTGGGGCGGGCAGAGGATGTGTTGAGGGGCAGAGGAGGAGTGGGGTGGGCAGAGGAGGAGTGGGGCGGGCAGAGGAGGAGTGGGGCGGGCAGAGGAGGAGTGGGGCGGGCAGAGGATGTGTTGAGGGGCGGGCAGAGGATGTGTTGAGGGGCGGGCAGAGGATGTGTTGAGGGGCGGGCAGAGGATGTGTTGAGGGGCGGGCAGAGGATGTGTTGAGGGGCGGGCAGAGGAGGAGTGGGGCAAGCAGAGGAGGAGTGGGGCGGGCGGGCAGAGGAGGAGTGGGGCGGGCAGAGGAGGAGTGGGGCGGGCAGAGGAGGAGTGGGGCGGGCAAAGGAGGAGTGGGGCGGGCAGAGGAGGAATGGGGCGGGCAGAGGAGGAGTGGGGCGGGCAGAGGAGGAGTGGGGCGGGCAGAGGAGGAGTGGGGGCGGGCAGAGGAGGAGTGGGGCGGGCAGAGGAGTAGGGCGGGCAGAGGAGTGGGGCGGGCAGAGGAGAAGTGGGGCGGGCAGAGGATGTGTTGAGGGGCGGGCAGAGGATGTGTTGAGGGGCGGGCAGAGGAGGAGTGGGGCGGGCAGAGGATGTGTTGAGGGGCGGGCAGAGAAGGAGTGGGGCGGGCAAAGGAGGAGTGGGGCGGGCAGAGGAGGAGTGGGGCGGGCAGAGGAGGAGTGGGGCGGTCAGAGGATGTGTTGAGGGGCGGTCAGAGGATGTGTTGAGGGGCGGTCAGAGGATGTGTTGAGGGGCGGTCAGAGTATGTGTTGAGGGGCGGTCAGAGTATGTGTTGAGGGGCGGTCAGAGTATGTGTTGAGGGGCGGTCAGAGGATGTGTTGAGGGGCGGTCAGAGGATGTGTTGAGGGGCGGTCAGAGGATGTGTTGAGGGGCGGTCAGAGGATGTGTTGAGGGGCGGTCAGAGGATGTGTTGAGGGGCGGTCAGAGGATGTGTTGAGGGGCGGTCAGAGGAGGAGTGGGGCGGGCAGAGGAGGAGTAGGGCGGGCAGAGGAGGAGTGGGGCGGGCAGAGGATGTGTTGAGGGGCGGGCAGAGGAGAAGTGGGGCGATCAGAGGATGTGTTGTGGGGCGGGCAGAGGAGGAGTGGGGCGGGCAGAGGATGTGTTGAGGGGCAGAAAAGGAGTGGGGCGGGCAGAGGATGTGTTGAGGGGTGGGCAGAGGATGTGTTGAGGGGCGGGCAGAGGAGGAGTGGGGCGGGCAGAGGAGGAGTGGGGCAGGCAGAGGAGGAGTGGGGCGGGCAGAGGATGTGTTGAGGGGCGGGCAGAGGAGAAGTGGGGCGATCAGAGGATGTGTTAAGGGGCGGGCAGAGGATGTGTTGAGGGGCAGAGGATGTGTTGAGGGGCAGAGGAGGAGTGGAGCGGGCAGAGGATGTGTTGAGGGGCAGAGGAGGAGTGGGGCAGGCAGAGGATGTGTTGAGGGGTGGGCAGAGGAGGAGTGGGGCGGGCAGAGGATGTGTTGAGGGGTGGGCAGAGGAGGAGTGGGGCGGGCAGAGGAGGAGTGGGGCGGGCAGAGGAGGAGTGGGGCGGGCAGAGGAGGAGTGGGGCGGGCAGAGGAGGAGTGGGGCGGGCAAAGGAGGAGTGGGGCGGGCAGAGGAGGAGTGGGGCGGGCAGAGGAGGAGTGGGGCGGGCAGAGGAGGAGTAGGGCGGGCAGAGGAGGAGTAGGGCGGGCAGAGGAGTGGGGCGGGCAGAGGATGTGTTGAGGGGCGGGCAGAGGATGTGTTGAGGGGCGGGCAGAGGAGAAGTGGGGCGGGCAGAGGATGTGTTGATGGGCGGGCAGAGGAGGAGTGGGGCGGGCAGAGGATGTGTTGAGGGGCGGGCAGAGGATGTGTTGAGGGGCGGGCAGAGGAGGAGTGGGGCGGGCAAAGGAGGAGTGGGGCGGGCAAAGGAGGAGTGGGGCGGGCAGAGGAGGAGTAGGGCGGGCAGAGTATGTGTTGAGGGGCGGGCAGAGGATGTGTTGAGGGGCAGGCAGAGGAGGAGTGGGGCGGGCAGAGGATGTGTTGAGGGGCGGGCAGAGGATGTGTTGAGGGGCAGGCAGAGGAGGAGTGGGGCAGGCAGAGGATGTGTTGAGGGGCGGGCAGAGGATGTGTTGAGGGGCGGGCAGAGGAGGAGTGGGGCGGGCAGAGGATGTGTTGAGGGGCGGGCAGAGGATGTGTTGAGGGGCAGAGGAGGAGTGGGGCGGGCAGAGGATGAGTGAGGCGGCCAGAGGATGTGTTGAGGGGCGGTCAGAGGATGTGTTGAGGGGCGGTCAGAGGATGTGTTGAGGGGCGGGCAGAGGATGTGTTGAGGGGCGGGCAGAGGATGTGTTGAGGGGCGGGCAGAGGATGTGTTGAGGGGCGGGCAGAGGATGTGTTGAGGGGCGGGCAGAGGAGGAGTGGGGCGGGCAGAGGAGGAGTGGGGCGGGCAGAGGAGTAGTGGGGCGGGCAGAGAATGTGTTGAGGGGCGGGCAGAGGAGAAGTGGGGCGATCAGAGGATGTGTTGAGGGGCGGGCAGAGGAGGAGTGGGGCGGGCAGAGGATGTGTTGAGGGGCGGGCAGAGGAGAAGTGGGGCGGGCAGAGGATGTGTTGAGGGGCGGGCAGAGGAGGAGTGGGGTGGGCAGAGGATGTGTTGAGGGGCAGAGGAGGAGAGGGGTGGGCAGAGGATGTGTTGAGGGGCGGGCAGAGGAGGAGAGGGGTGGGCAGAGGACGTGTTGAGGGGCGGGCAGAGGAGGAGTGGGGCGGGCAGAGGATGTGTTGAGGGGCGGGCAGAGGAGGAGTGGGGCGGGCAGAGGATGTGTTGAGGGGCGGGCAGAGGATGTGTTGAGGGGCGGGCAGAGGATGTGTTGAGGGGCGGGCAGAGGAGGAGTGGGGCGGGCAAAGGAGGAGTGGGGCGGGCAAAGGAGGAGTGGGGCGGGCAGAGGAGGAGTGGGGCGGGCAGAGGAGGAGTGGGGCGGGCAGAGGAGGAGTGGGGCGGGCAGAGGAGGAGTAGGGTGGGCAGAGGAGTGGGGCGGGCAGAGGATGTGTTGAGGGGCGGGCAGAGGATGTGTTGAGGGGCGGGCAGAGGATGTGTTGAGGGGCGGGCAGAGGATGTGTTGAGGGGCGGGCAGAGGAGGAGTGGGGCGGGCAGAGGATGTGTTGAGGGGCGGGCAGAGGATGTGTTGAGGGGGGGGCAGAGGAGGAGTGGGGCGGGCAAAGGAGGAGTGGGGCGGGCAGAGGAGGAGTGGGGCGGGCAGAGGAGGAGTGGGGCGGGCAGAGGAGGAGTGGGGCGGGCAGAGGAGGAGTGGGGCGGGCAGAGGAGGAGTGGGGCGGGCAGAGGAGGAGTAGGGTGGGCAGAGGAGGAGTAGGGCGGGCAGAGGATGTGTTGAGGGGCGGGCAGAGGATGTGTTGAGGGGCGGGCAGAGGAGAAGTGGGGCGGGCAGAGGATGTGTTGAGGGGCAGGCAGAGGATGAGTGGGGCGGGCAGAGGATGTGTTGAGGGGCGGGCAGAGGATGTGTTGAGGGGCGGTCAGAGGATGTGTTGAGGGGCGGGCAGAGGATGTGTTGAGGGGCGGGCAGAGGATGTGTTGAGGGGCGGGCAGAGGATGTGTTGAGGGGCGGGCAGAGGATGTGTTGAGGGGCGGGCAGAGGATGTGTTGAGGGGCGGGCAGAGGAGGAGTGGGGCGGGCAGAGGAGGAGTGGGGCGGGCAGAGGAGTAGTGGGGCGGGCAGAGGATGTGTTGAGGGGCGGGCAGAGGAGAAGTGGGGCGATCAGAGGATGTGTTGAGGGGCGGGCAGAGGAGGAGTGGGGCGGGCAGAGGATGTGTTGAGGGGCGGGCAGAGGAGAAGTGGGGCGGGCAGAGGATGTGTTGAGGGGCGGGCAGAGGAGAAGTGGGGCGGGCAGAGGATGTGTTGAGGGGCGGGCAGAGGAGGAGTGGGGTGGGCAGAGGATGTGTTGAGGGGCAGAGGAGGAGAGGGGTGGGCAGAGGATGTGTTGAGGGGCGGGCAGAGGAGGAGAGGGGTGGGCAGAGGATGTGTTGAGGGGCGGGCAGAGGAGGAGTGGGGTGGGCAGAGGATGTGTTGAGGGGCGGTCAGAGGATGTGTTGAGGGGCGGTCAGAGGATGTGTTGAGGGGCGGGCAGAGGATGTGTTGAGGGGCGGGCAGAGGATGTGTTGAGGGGCGGGCAGAGGAGGAGTGGGGCGGGCAGAGGATGTGTTGAGGAGCGGGCAGGAGGAGTGGGGCGGGCAGAGGATGTGTTGAGGAGCGGGCAGGAGGAGTGGGGCGGGCAGAGGATGTGTTGAGGAGCGGGCAGGAGGAGTGGGGCGGGCAGAGGATGTGTTGAGGAGCGGGCAGGAGGAGTGGGGCGGGCAGAGGATGTGTTGAGGAGCGGGCAGAAGGAGTGGGGCGGGCAGAGGATGTGTTGAGGAGCGGGCAGGAGGAGTGGGGCGGGCAGAGGATGTGTTGAGGAGCGGGCAGAAGGAGTGGGGCGGGCAGAGGATGTGTTGAGGAGCGGGTTTTCCTGTGACAGAGAGGAAATACATCACTTCTCAATATGGCAGCTGTGGAACAGCAATGAGACGTGATGTGTTTCCTTCTTCCTGAACTACAGAACTTCCTGTGGGACTTTGATTCTTTGGAAAATCGGGTAACATTACAGCTGCCCCACTGAGGGTAAATGGCAAGGTTATAGAAGGTTCCTTTGTAAGTGCAGTGTTCAATGATGTCATTTGCCCGGAGTACCCCTTTAAAGACTTATCATGAACTGGTGCAATGTTGGACTTAAAGGGGAACCCTTCACCATGAGAATGCTCCGGAAGCTGTCGCCACCATGTTATAGAGCAGAAGGAGCCCAGCGGATGGGGGGGGGGGGGTGTATATATATATATATATATACACACACATACACACTTAACATCTCACTCCGCTCAGCTCTATAACATGATGGCCGCAGCAGAGGCAGAGACTGAGGGTGAAAAGCTCTGCACCCGCAGCACATCTCACCACTTCCAGTGCTGTAGGGAATGGAGCTGCAGTACCAAGCCCAACCACACACCCAGCATCTGTATCCAGGCCTTGTAGCCATACGCTATATGTCCGGCTTCTGCTTGTCTTATCCAGAGGGAAGTCACATGGCCTACGCATTACTTATTTGCTCCTATGACAACTCTCCTGGGCCGGTTATTCATAGTTGACTTCTTCCAGAAACAGCGCCACCTTTATCCTCTGCCGTTTAGCAGCTCAGTTCCATTGATGTAAATGGAGTCATGTTGTAACACCGCACACAACCCGAGGACAAGAGTGGCGCCATTTATAGAAGAAAACCTGCCATGTTGTTCTGATTGTGGATGATCCCTGTAAGGGAGGCTTCACACTACGGAATCCGCACGCAAAAGTTCCAGTGGATTCCAGCAGCCGCATCAGAATGTATCGTCCCTGAGGTCAGGGCCGTCCTGACTGCTGCTCCCCCATGCTTTATACTGCAGCTCTGCATAGGTATCAGCCAGTAGGATAAGCTAGGAGAACCAATCCACAATGAGATCAGGTGCCTGCAGATCAAATGGGAGGGGCCAACAAGGGGGAGGAGCCATGATGGGAAACTGATCACGTATTTCTCAGTACACAGCACCACCCTCAGGCTCAGAGGGTACTGCAGCTGTCAGACAGTACACAGCACCACCTTCAGGCTCAGAGAGGTACTGCAGCTGTCAGACAGTACACAGCACCACCTTCAGGATCAGAGGTACTGCAGCTGTCAGACAGTACACAGCACCACCTTCAGGATCAGAGAGGTACTGCAGCTGTCAGACAGTACACAGCACCACCTTCAGGATCAGAGAGGTACTGCAGCTGTCAGACAGTACACAGCACCACCTTCAGGATCAGAGAGGTACTGCAGCTGTCAGACAGTACACAGCACCACCTTCAGGATCAGAGAGGTACTGCAGCTGTCAGACAGTACACAGCACCACCTTCAGGCTCAGAGGGTACTGCAGCTGTCAGACAGTACACAGCACCACCTTCAGGATCAGAGAGGTACTGCAGCTGTCAGACAGTACACAGCACCACCTTCAGGATCAGAGAGGTACTGCAGCTGTCAGACAGTACACAGCACCACCTTCAGGATCAGAGAGGTACTGCAGCTGTCAGACAGTACACAGCACCACCTTCAGGCTCAGAGGGGTACTGCAGCTGTCAGGGCATTATAGGATTGTGTGACATCACAAGTAAGCCCCCCCAAATAAGAAAGCAAAATGTCTGACCGGATTTAACATTCTTTATTGTGTCACTTTAATTTATATATCAATATATATCTCCATTGGTTTCGAGACCAGGTACGTCTTACAAAGATCAGACACAGCGCAGATTTGGCGTTCTCCAGCCGCGGTGATTCACCGTCAGTCTGGCCGCGTCTTTGAGAGCCTGAAAACCGACCTACAGGAACAATTAAAACTTAAAAAGAAAAAAAGAAAAACTCCAGGATCATGCAACTCCAATGTCTACGACGACACAGGAAAAACACGCAAAGCGGCGGTGGAGGGTGGAGCTCTGTACACGGGAGTTAGAAAAAGATCCTGACACCTGGGAGGAGGACACAATCCAGTTTGGGGGGGGGGGGGGTGTCTAAGTGGAATGTTTCTACAAAAAAAGGAAATTTAAAAAAAAAAAACCAAACTGGCGAATGTTACAGCGGCCGATGTCTGACTACGAATCTAACAGAGAACGGCGTCTGCATTTACAGGAAGCGGCAGCAGTCAGACATGCACTGGAACCAAAAGACTCTACGAGACCGCACAACCTCAGAATGCAAAAAAACTAACTATATAAAAAAGATCTGATAGCAAACACTAAAAGAAAACCAGGTCTGTGCTCCCCCCCCTCCCCCCCCAGAGCCTCGCAGGAACCCAGCAACATGGCGGCTGGGACACTATAAGGCACGCGCTTCCCTACTAAATGGATAGTTAATGGGTGGGGGAAGGGCCAGGGTGAACCCCTCGCGTGCTAGATATATTTATACGGGGAAATTTCATGACCATTCTGACAACAGGTGACGGGACAATTTTCAGGCCACAGGGGGCGCCAGTGGGGTCATACACCGGCCATCTGCCACCTCGTGGCATCGAAAAACTCCAAATTTATTTACTGTACGACCAGAGAAGACAACTAAGGGGTAAACTGAAAAGACAGAGGGATCTATACTACACACGACATGGCGGACAGGCGGGGTGGAGTAGATTGGCGCTGGGGTCGCCCCTCGCCCCCCACCCCCCTCAGTGCAGACCTAGTGACATTCCGTTACAAAAACAAAAACAGCGCCTGAAAAAAAAAAAAAAAAAAAAATCATAAAAATGGTGGGGGGTTAATTTGTGGCGAGGTTGAAGCTCTTCTCCTCCTGCGGTTTGCTGATCCAGTTGCCGTATCCCATCGCCTGCAGAGCTTTAAAGAACTGTCCCTTGGCTTCCTGGTAGTAGCTGGCGGCGGCTTTGACCTCGCTGTAGGTGGTGTACGGCAGGAGGTCTTGGCGGTTGCGCAGAACACAAAGGTTCTGGAACAAGACAAACATGTGGAGCTTGGAGACGCGGGAAACTTCAAGTCGGGACCTGAGAACACAGAAGGGCAGGAGGTGGGAGTCAGAAAGGAGGCGGAGTCTGTGCAGGAGGCAGGGAGGCAGAGTCCGTGCACATCACCAGCACATTTTACTCACCCTTCCACTTTGCCCTTGGTTCCATCCAGAACTTCCACCTCCTCGTCCGCCAGGCACCAGTTCACACTGGACTCCTTTGTCTTCCCAGTCTGCCGGTGGGAGTCGTACACACTGACCCGGCCAACCTGCAAAAAAAAATCTCAGGTTACCGAATGGCGGGGGCACAGCATGAGGCGAGAGGCTGCTAGATCCAGGAGACTCTTACCTCCGGGTGATTGATCACATAGAGATCCGGCAGCTGCTTCTGGAAGGAGTCTCCATCCCTAGCCATCCGGCAGCAGATCGCCCGGGTCAGGTGACCCTTGCTGAACAGGTATCCTGAAACACAGATATTGGGAGAGATTTACTTAAAGGGGAGCTCCACCTCCAGAAAGTCTCAAGTGGGGGTCACAATCATCCTATAGTGTCGCTGGGAACCTGCGGCATCACGTGTACAGATGCTCCAGAGCTGCATTCATATTTCTGGTCCAGACAGAACATTCACTCGTGTGATGGAGATTTAGAACTTACACCAGATACCAATGTGATGCAATGTGAGGGGTCAAGAAGCAGAAGTGTGAATGCAGCTCTGGATGTGAGAATAGATGGAAATCACTCATGGATTCATGTGCTGCCACCTGCTGTCTATGTGCTGCCACAGCATTCCCAGGATGTAGCAGAGCATCTGTGTGTAACCGCTATCCTGCAGTCTTACCGAGAGTGACGGAGCTGAGGTACACCGGCTCGATGAAATGCGACAGGACGGCGCCCTGCAGCCCCAGCACGTTCCAGCGCAGGATCTTGTCGCTGCAGGACATGGTGCGGAGTCTCTCACCGTGCTGGATCCCGTCCCATGTAGGGACAATGTCGCTGGACTCCACAGGAATAGTGCCCTCACCTGTGGACACAAGGGTACAGGTCACATGACCGCACAATCATGGGAGGAGAGGTTTCCCTGCCGCGCCCAGCACACTCACCGTTCTCCACTTTGGTTCGCAGCTTTCCTTGTTTGGGGTTCTCGAAGATGGGGTAATGCTGCTTGTCTCCCTCTGCACAGGGTTGGTCGCTGCACGACTTGTCGAAGAGCGCCCCATCTCCACAGGGGGCAGTACTGCAACGAGACAGGGCTCTTAGTATACGTCATAGGCTTCTATGTATATGATCAGATGGCGTCACCAACCCTAGAGGAGACAGTGGCTCCTGTATATACCATCTCACGGCCCCTGCGACCATATTATCCCATCTGATGGGAGGAGTCGTAGATTACCTGATATAGAGGTGGAAGGTGACCCCGGGGCGAATCCTCAGCATCACCCCCTCAGATTCTTCGAATATACTGTCGTCTGGGGAGTCTGGATTGTACTTCATCAGCTGATCGTACAGGAACCTGTGGACACAGAGGAGAAAGTCACCCGAGTCCTATCCAGGCACCGGCCCTGTCGAGACTACAGCTCCCAGCACTGACCTGATGAAGCCCCTGCGGGCGATGATCTCAGCGTGGCAGTCATTGACCGTCTCCCCGTGCAGACTCAGCTCCTCGCCCTTCACACAGCGGTTCCCTGGGGACACAAAGCGATCAGAAGATGCTGGCTGTGGACCGGACCCCCCACCCCAATACAGACTGCAAACCCCATCCACCCCCACCAAAGTCTGCAGACCCCCCACTACAGGCCGCGCCACACTCACCGGTGCCGATACTGACGACAGCGCCCAGGTCCTCGCTGTTCCGCTTCATAATTATGGCTGCCAGGATCTTCCTACCCAGCAGGCTGTTCTGGATTCGCGCCGTCAGGCTATTGAACTTGTGGTGACTGAGCATGGCGATCTGGTCGTGGAAGGTGCTGCCGGTGACCGGGAGCTGCGGACAACAAAACCATGAAACGCTTACAGAGGAGGCAATACCTAGACATGCAACATTCCTAGGGGACGCTACTCCCAAAAAAAACACTCCTCAGGGGAGCCGCTACCCCCCACACCCCACGGGAGCCGCTACCCCCCCCACACCGCACTCCTCAGGGGAGCCGCTACCCCCCCCCACTCCTCAGGGGAGCCGCTACCCCCCCCCCCCACTCCTCAGGGGAGCCGCTAACCCCCCCCCCACCCCTCAGGGGAGCCGCTAACCCCCCCCCCCCACCCCACACACACACACACACACACTCCTCAGGGGAGCCGCTACCCCCCACACCCCACGGGAGCCGCTACCCCCCCACACCGCACTCCTCAGGGGAGCCTCTACCCCCCCCCCACTCCTCAGGGGAGCCGCTACCCCCCCCACTCCTCAGGGGAGCCGCTAACCCCCCCCCACCCCACACACACACACACTCCTCAGGGGAGCCGCTAACCCCCCCCCCCACCCCACACACACACACACTCCTCAGGGGAGCCACTACCCCCCCACACCCCACGGGAGCCGCTACCCCCCCACACCGCACTCCTCAGGGGAGCCGCTAACCCCCCCCCACCCCACACATACACACACTCCTCAGGGGAGCCGCTACCCCCGCCCCCCCCACATCACTCCTCAGGGGAGCCGCTACCCGCCACCACTCCTCAAGGGAGCCGCTACCTCCCCCCCACTCCTCAGGGGAGCCGCTAACCCCCCCCCACACACACACACACACACACTCCTCAGGGGAGCCGCTACCCCCCCCCCCCCCCACATCACATCACTCCTCAGGGGAGCCGCTACCCCCCACCAATCCTCAAGGGAGCCGCTACCCCCCCCCCCCCCCCCCACGGGAGCTGCTACCCCCCCCCCACTCCTCAGGGGAGCTGCTACCCCCCCCCCCCAACTCCTCAGGGGAGCCGCTACCCCCCCCCACTCCTCAGGGGAGCCGCTACCCCCCCCACCACCACCACCACCACTCCTCAGGGGAGCCGCTACACCCCCCCCCCCCACATCACTCCTCAGGGGAGCCGCTACCCCCCACCACACCACTCCTCAGGGGAGCCGCTACCCCCACACGCCGCTCCTCAGGGGAGCCGCTACCCCCCCCCACACACACATTCCACTCCTCAGGGGAGCCGCTACCCCCCTACACCCCACTCCTCAGGGGAGCTGCCCCCCCCCCCCACACACACACACACACTCTAAGGGTGCTGCTATCCCCAAACTCGCCACTCCTGGGGTGAGGGCGTTACCAGTGTCTCTCCCCAATGTCTACAAGATCTCATTCCTGCACAAAATGAGAACATGGCATCACAATGTATCAGTATGTACTACACTACATGGACTGTCTACCCCAAAACACAGTAACAAACCCCCAGCTGTGAGAAGCAGCAGCCATGTACTACAACTCCAGCCATCTGCCGGTGTCCTCCGCTCAGGAGCTGACGCCTGGATACAGCACGTCTAGAAGCAGTGACCCCATTAGCCTGTGCAGAGTATCGCGGCTGGTGGGATCATGTTCTGCGGATCTGGTGTCCGGTCGCTCCCGGATCCAGTTATTTGGAGACTATTGAATGACCAGGTATCATGTCGCCCCCGGGCTCTCACCTCCGTCAAGCTGTCTCCCTCCCGGATGGCTTTCTCTGCCTCCCCAATCAGGACCCTCAGGGCGGCATCTGCTGCCTCGGCCTTGGCTTGTTTCTTATTGGACGCGGTGACTGGGGGGAACCACCGACCCCCGACTTTGGCTTGGAACACAAATCTAAAAGACGACAAAAGATCAATGTTAATGGTGTTAGCAGAAGAGAATACACATGGGCAGCCATTGTAGTCCAGACAAGACCCCCCAGACTGTAGCAGTACTACAACTCCCAGCATGCCCTAAGACTGTGTGACCCAGGCACCATTCTGTCTCCATATTACATGATCTAGCGTGGCTCAACACGGCATGCTGGGAGATGTAGTTTTACCACAGCTGGAGACCCTCGCCCTGTAGTCTTACTTTGGATCGTGTGGGGGTCCAGTCTGATTGACCATCTTGAACTCGGCTGCAAAGCCCTTGGCGCGGGAATACTCCAGGAGGCCGCTGACGGGGTTGGCGTTAAGATACTTGATGAAGTCTCCAACACCAGACTGCTGAGCCATCTTCAGATCCTCCATGGAGAGCTCGGGGACCGGGGGGTACTCTGTGTTCACCACCTCAGGCACCGGCTCCGGCTGCAACTACAGAACAGAGTTACTATAAGAGGTGGCTGCCCCCTGGGGCATCAGTCATGCTGCCCGACCCCCTCCTCACCTTCTCAGGCTGCAGCTGGTTGTCTGCCAGCAGTTGTTTCACTGCCGCCTCAGCCGCCATTTGTTTTGCCATCTTCTTGCTGTTGGCAACCACAGAAGGGAACTCCTGGCTGCCGATCTTCACTAAGTAGGTGAATCTGTGGGGACGACAGGTGACATCAGCAATAGCTTCAGGTGGTGACCCCCGCTCTGTGCCTGTGTCAAGTGACTGACCTCAGCCAACTAGAAGGCAATGTTTACATTACACTGCACGCTCTCTACCCCCCAACTCCCATCCTCCCCTGGGACAAATCTATAACTCCTATCCTCCACTGACCGACCTGAGGCAACTCCCATCCTCCTGAGACACATTTACACTTATCCTCCCCCGAGCGACCTGTGGGGCACATCTCCACCTTCCATCCCCCCCTGAGCGACCTGTGGGGCACATCTCCACCCATCACCATGCCTGATGGAAGTTGTAGTCTTCCCACAGGTTACACTTACTTTGGGTCGTGCGGGGGTCCTTCCTGGCTCACCAGATGGAACTCGCACAGGTTGCCGGATTTCTGGCTGTGCTCCATTAGGATGCTGATTGGATTCTTGCCCCCGATGAGCGGGGCTGTGGGGGCACTCTTCTGCTGGAAGAAGCAGAACAGGAGAGATGAGAGCTGTGATATCAGACAGGGTGCATTGCCACTATACCCCTATATAGTGTCATGTGCCCAGTGTTCTCTCACTCACCACATCCTCGGGGGTGTCAGCAATGGTTTGCTCTGCCATGACCTCATCCTGGGTCCCCCCTTGCTCCTCACGCAGGAGGATGCGCAGGGCCAGGGAGGCTGCCTCCTTCTTCGCTGTCTTCTTGCTGCTGGCTTCAGCCTCAGGGAAGCGGCGGCCATCAATCACCGCCTGGATCTTAAACCTGTGAGAGATGCAATCAAGAGAATGTAGACTGTATCCCCCAAAGACTTAACAATTCTGAGGGCCCCTCATACTGTATCCCCCCCCAGGGTCTGGCTGATTGTGGGGCCCCTCTTATGCTGTATCCTCTCCTGCCAAGGCCTCTCACACTGTACCCTTCCCGCCAGGGCCCCTCTTACATCGTACCCCTCCTGCCAGGGCCCCTTTTACATCGTACTCCTCAACGCCAGGGCCCCCCATTGTATCCCCGCCAGGGTCTGGCTGATTGTGGGGCCCCTCTTATATTGTATCCCCCCCCCAGGGTCTGACCGATTGTGGGGCCCCACTTACATTGTACCCCCCCGGGGCCCTCTTATATTGTATTCACCCCCCTCCCCGGCCCCTCTTATATTGTATCCCGCCCCCCCCCCCCCCCCCAGGGCCTGACTGATTGTGGGGCCCCTCTTATATTGAATCCCCCCCCCCAGGGCCCCTCTCATTTGTTTGTTCCCATACTACAATCAGCAGTCATTCCCTTTTCTGTGTGTAGGGGTTGCTGGGACCTGTAGTGCTACATTGCAGCCTTACCGGGGGTCATGTGAGGGTCCGCTCTGGTCCAGGAGCACAAAGTCGCACTGCAGTGAGAAGAAGTGAGTGAATTCCAGCAGGCCGCTGATGGGGTTCTTGGCCTGACAGGCCAGCAGCTTGTCCAGGCGGGAGCACTCCTTGGGGGGCTCATAGAAGCTCTGTACCGCTCCCGACTGTTCGTCCATGTTGCCGAGCCCCTCATCTTTGTCTGTGACCACATCCATGGCCCATCGGCCATTCTCGTAGTCGGCCGACATGTCCTTCATGCGCTTCGCAGGCGGCTCCTCGCTGGTCATGTCGGCGTCCTCCTTCACCTCAGGGATGAGGGGGCAGACCTCCGGCGCGGCCCCCTGCTGGCCATTCTCTGAGTTGGCGAGCGGCTGCGGCGGCTCATACTGCTCGGTGAGGCCGGCCTGCTCGTTCTCGTGGATCTCAGCTGCCCTCTTCTTGATGAACATGCGCTCGTGCTTCTTGTCAGTCAGCGACCACTTGCTACTGCCCTGGCGGCAGACGTCACCCTGCTTCTCCAGGGTGTTGAGGAGTTGCGTCACCTCGTTCAGGCGGGAGAGGCCCAGCGCCTTGCGGATATTAGCGGGGGTGGAGGCCGGGGACTGGTACAGGTACTCGCACAGCTTCTCCTTGGTCTCTGCCATGTCTTCAGGGGTGGGCAGCTCCTCGGGTTGGGTGGTCTGGGGTCTCGATAGCCTCCACTTGGGTGGGGTGCCTTCCTCCTTATACAGCAGGCGGCGGCGCTCTAGCTGATACAGATGGTGATTCACAAGCTTCTTCTCCACCCGTAACCTCTTAGCGAGGGCGATGGCGGTCAGGTGGTCGCCTTCCCGGAGGGCACTGAACTGCTGCAGTAAAGTGTCACCTAGGGGAGTTTGCGACACGGCCAGACGCTGGAAAGCCTTGGTCAGGTGGTGGGCACTGCTGTCAGGACAGGTGGGGGGTGGGCGGGCTACGGGAGGACGCAGGGGGGGCTTTTGGGAGTTGTAGTGCCTCGGGGGAGGACGGTAAGAGCTCCAGGTGCCGCGCTGGTGAGGATGATGATGATACGAGTCCGGCTGACTGCTTAGGAGAAACGCTCGCTGCTGTTCTCGTAGATCCTGCTGCTCCTGTGATGGGAAAGGGTTAATGAGAGAGACAGGGTTAGGGGTGAAGCAGTGGGGTGATGGGTGATGCCCGGGGTACCAGCTCGCGTTCATTGCCAGTGTGCACAAGGAGCGATGAGGAAGGAGCAGTGATCGCCACTCATGCAGGTGGCCGGCCCTGCCGAGAGAACACAACGTCAGATCACACTGCAGCCTGCTGACAACCCAACCGGCTCTGCTGCATCCAGCCACACACTACAACCCGACCGGCTCTGCTGCATCCAACCACCAACTACAACCCGACCACCTCTGCTGCATTCAGCCACACACTACAACCCGACCGGCTCTGCTGCATCCAACCACCTCTGCTGCATTCAGCCACACACTACAACCCGACCGGCTCTGCTGCATCCAACCACCAACTACAACCCGACCACCTCTGCTGCATTCAGCCACACACTACAACCCGACCGGCTCTGCTGCATCCAACCACCAACTACAACCCGACCGCCTCTGCTGAATCCAGCCAATAACTACAACCCAACCACCTCTGCTGCGTTCAGCCACACACTACAACCCGACCGCCTCTGCTGAATCCAGCCAATAACTACAACCCAACCACCTCTGCTGAATCCAGCCAATAACTACAACCCAACCACCTCTGCTGAATCCAGCCAATAACTACAACCCAACCACCTCTGCTGCATCCAGTCACTAACTACAACCCGACCACCTCTGCTGCATCCAGTCACTAACTACAACCCGACCACCTCTGCTGCATTCAGCCACTAACTACAACCCGACCGCTACATCCAGTCACAACCCTCTAATAATAGATCTTTGCTGCATCCAGCAACCAACTACAACCCGACCGGCTCTGCTGCATCCAGCCACCAACTACAACCCGACCGGCTCTGCTGCATCCAGCCACCAACTACAACCCGACCGGCTCTGCTGCATCCAGCCACCAACTACAACCCTCTAATAATAGATCTCTGCTGGCTTATACTAGTAATGCACCTCCCCCTGTGTGAACTACAACTCCCATCATGCCACACAGCTGAAGGCAGCCACAGGTTGGCTCCTGGCGGTCAGGTACACAATGTCTGATGTCACTGATCAGCTGCAGGCAGCAGGAATAACCATCGGCAAACATAGAATATGTGCGGCCGCCCGAGCTACTGCTCTCTGTTATCAGCCCCCCTCCATCCGCAGCCAGCTATCCCCCCCTCTATCCGCATTCCCGTCCCCAATCTCTACAGCCAGCTATCGCCCACCCCCCCAAAATCTCTACAGCCAGCTATCCCCCATCCACAGCCAGCTATCCCCCATCCACAGCCAGCTATTCCCCCCAGCTAAATAAGGAAGTAGCACTGTGTGTAAGTGAGGAGTTTGTTGCCTGGCTCCGGCCCTGATCCCTATGGGTGGATGCAGCAGAGCTCAGTGTGTGCTGGACACTTACCTCTCTCCTGCGGGGGACACAGTGAGACGAGTTAGTGACCGGCATGAGGAGCTGTGTTTGGCAGACAAGCGGGGAGCAGTCAGGGACAGGACAGGGGTGGAGGGGGCCGTGCTCCGGCCCGGAAAGTTTCAGTTTCCTTTCCCTGCTGGCTCCGCCCCTCCTCGTTATACAGACAATGGGGCCTGCAGCCAATCAGCTGCCACCAGGGGCGGGGCCACAGCGTGCATCAAGCTGAATGAGGCAACAAGGGAGCAATGTGATCTGTGCTCAGGGATCCTGGAGGAACAGAGCAGGGGCTCTGGGGCCAACAACACTGCACCAGCTATAGAAGGGACCTCTCTGACACAGCACCATCTGCAGACGGGGGCTCTGGGGCCGACAACACCGCACCAGCTATAGAAGGGACCTCTCTGACACAGCACCATCTGCAGACGGGGGCTCTGGGGCCGACAACACCGCACCAGCTATAGAAGGGACCTCTCTGACACAGCACCATCTGCAGACGGGGGCTCTGGGGCCGACAACACCGCACCAGCTATAGAAGGGACCTCTCTGACACAGCACTGTCTACAGAGGGGGGCACCGGGGCCGACAACACCGCACCAGCTATAGGGAGGGGGACCTCTCTGACACAGCACCATCTGCAGACGGGGGCTCTGGGGCCAACAACTCCGCACCAGCTATAGAAGGGACCTCTCTGACACAGCACCATCTGCAGACGGGGGCACCGGGGCCGACAACACCGCACCAGCTATAGGGAGGGGGACCTCTCTGACACAGCACCATCTCCAGACGGGGGCACCGGGGCCGACAACCCCGCACCAGCTATAGAAGGGACCTCTCTGACACAGCACTGTCTACAGAGGGGGAGCCCCCCGACACTGCACCGTCAGCCAGGTCTGGGGTGTACAGTAGGTGGTTGCCTTATCATAGTATGACACAAGGGGCCGCAGGAAATCACCACACCGGATCAGGGGGCCATTCTTTGACCAGGATAATGACTGGGGCAACTAAGAAAGGGGTTCAGGGGCCCACACATGAGGTGATCAGAACTGTTATATAGTCATACATGAGGGGATCAGGGGCCCCGCACACTGTTATATAGTCATACATGAGGGGATCAGGGGCCCCGCACACTGTTATATAGTCATCCATGAGGGGATCAGGGGCCCCGCACACCGTTATATAGTCATCCATGAGGGGATCAGGGGCCCCGCACACCGTTATATAGTCATACATGAGGGGATCAGGGGCCCCGCACACCGTTATATAGTCATACATGAGGGGATCAGGGGCCCCGCACACTGTTATATAGTCATACATGAGGGGATCAGGGGCCCCACACACTGTTATATAGTCATACATGAGGGAGATCAGGGGCCCCGCACTGTTATATAGTCATACATGAGGGGATCAGGGGCCACACACACTGTTATATAGTCATACATGAGGGGATCAGGGGCCACACACTGTTATATAGTCATACATGAGGGGATCAGGGGCCACACACACTGTTATATAGTCATACATGGGGGGATCAGGGGCCACACACTGTTATATAGTCATACATGAGGGGATCAGGGGCCCCGCACTGTTATATAGTCATACATGAGGGGGATCAGCGGCCACACACTGTTATATAGTCATACATGAGGGAGATCAGGGGCCCCGCACACTGTTATATAGTCATACATGAGGGGATCCCCGCACACTGTTATATAGTCATACATGAGGTGATCAGGGGCCCCACACACTGTTATATAGTCATACATGAGGGAGATCAGGGGCCACGCACTGTTATATAGTCATACATGAGGGGATCAGGGGCCACACACACTGTTATATAGTCATACATGAGGAGATCAGGGGCCACACACACTGTTATATAGTCATACATGAGGGGATCAGGGGCCACACACACTTTTATATAGTCATACATAGGGGGGGGGGGGGGGGATCAGGGGCCCCGCACTGTTATATAGTCATACATGAGGGAGATCAGGGGCCCCACACACTGTTATATAGTCATACATGAGGGGATCAGGGGCCACACACACTGTTATATAGTCATACATGAGGGGATCAGGGGCCACACACACTGTTATATAGTCATACATGAGGGGATCACCGCACACTGTTATATAGTCATACATGAGGGGATCAGGGGCCACACACACTGTTATATAGTCATACATGAGGTGATCAGGGGCCCCGCACTGTTATATAGTCATACATGAGGGGATCAGGGGCCACACACACTGTTATATAGTCATACATGAGGGGATCAGGGGCCACACACTGTTATATAGTAATACATGAGGGGATCAGGGGCCCCGCACTGTTATATAGTCATACATGAGGTGATCAGGGGCCCCACACACTGTTATATAGTCATACATGAGGGGATCAGGGGCCACACACTGTTATATAGTCATACATGAGGGGATCCCCGCACACTGTTATATAGTCATACATGAGGGGGATCAGGGGCCCCGCACTGTTATATAGTCATACATGAGGTGATCAGGGGCCCCACACACTGTTATATAGTCATACATGAGGGGGATCAGGGGCCCCGCACTGTTATATAGTCATACATGAGGTGATCAGGGGCCACACACTGTTATATAGTCATACATGAGGGGATCAGGGGCCCCACACACTGTTATATAGTCATACATGAGGGGATCAGGGGCCCCACACACTGTTATATAGTCATACATGAGGGGATCAGGGGCCCCACACACTGTTATATAGTCATACATGAGGGGATCAGGGGCCCCACACACTGTTATATAGTCATACATGAGGGGGATCAGGGGCCCCGCACTGTTATATAGTCATACATGAGGAGATCAGGGGCCCCACACACTGTTATATAGTCATACATGGGGGGATCAGGGGCCCCGCACTGTTATATAGTCATACATGAGGGGATCAGGGGCCCCGCACACTGTTATATAGTCATACATGAGGGGGATCAGGGGCCACACACACTGTTATATAGTCATACATGAGGAGATCAGGGGCCCCACACACTGTTATATAGTCATACATGAGGAGATCAGGGGCCCCGCACACCGTTATATAGTCATACATGAGGGGATCAGGGGCCCCGCACACTGTTATATAGTCATACATGAGGGGATCAGGGGCCACACACACTGTTATATAGTCATACATGAGGGGATCAGGGGCCCCGCACTGTTATATAGTCATACATGAGGGGATCAGGGGCCCCGCACACTGTTATATAGTCATACATGGGGGAGATCAGGGGCCACACACACTGTTATATAGTCATACATGAGGGGATCCCCGCACACTGTTATATAGTCATACATGAGGGGATCCCCGCACACTGTTATATAGTCATACATGAGGGGATCAGGGGCCCAGCACACTGTTATATAGTCATACATGAGGGGATCCCCGCACACTGTTATATAGTCATACATGAGGGGATCAGGGGCCCCGCACACTGTTATATAGTCATACATGAGGGGATCCCCGCACACTGTTATATAGTCATACATGAGGGGATCAGGGGCCACACACTGTTATATAGTCATACATGAGGGGATCAGGGGCCCCGTAAACTGTTATATAGTCATACATAAGGGGATCAGGGGCCCCACACACTGTTATATAGTCATACATGAGGGGATCAGGGGCCCCGCACTGTTATATAGTCATACATGAGGGGATCAGGGGCCCCACACACTGTTATATAGTCATACATGAGGGGGATCAGGGGCCCCGCACTGTTATATAGTCATACATGAGGGGATCAGGGGCCCCGCACACTGTTATATAGTCATACATGAGGGGATCAGGGACCAGCACACTGTTATATAGTCATACATGAGGGGATCAGGGGCCCCGCACTGTTATATAGTCATACATGAGGGGATCAGGGGCCACACACACTGTTATATAGTCATACATGAGGGGATCAGGGGCCACACACTGTTATATAGTCATACATGAGGGGATCAGGGGCCCAGCACACTGTTATATAGTCATACATGAGGGGATCCCCGCACACTGTTATATAGTCATACATGGGGGGATCCCCGCACACGACCTCCATACAGACAATAGGCCGCGCACAGAGCTCCTCACATCACATGACCGAACAATGGCGGCCGAGTCCATGAATGGAATGGCACTGCAGCATGGTCCCCGGGCCGCTCCCGGCCGGCACGCCGCTCCCCCGCTGCTCAGTACACACGGCAATGACTGCGCCTCCCCCGCGCCCTCTCCACACTCACCGACCCCGTGGTTGCGGCGCCCGGCAGCTTCCCACCTTCTCTCCACACACGGCACTGTTTCCGGTCGGTTGGTTTCCGCTTCCGGGGCAAATCTAAGACACCAAAGATCCGAGGTCTGCGGCTAATGACGTCACGCAGCAATAACTGCCGACTTTGGCCAGCACACATGCGCACTGACAGACAGAGCTGCTAGTGACCTCTCGTGGTAGAGACTAGAACTGCTCTGTTCTAGGACTGCAGCGTTAACACCAGTGCTTCTCAATTCCAGTCAGGGCCGTCTTAACCTCAAGAGTGGCCCCCCCCCTTCCCTTTTTGGCACCCCCCCACCCAACCCAGCGTTATCAGAATCGGAGCTCCACACACAGTATAATGCCCTGAAAGTGCCCCCACACTGTATTAAGAGCCCCAATACATACGGTAGTTACTTTATAAAGATATCACCAATGATACCATTACATAATACAGCCACACCACGACCACGACCATTACTACAACCCTTTAACAGAGTGCAGTTACATCCAGTTACTTACAGGGGGCGTCTTCTCTGATCAGAGTCTTTCACCTTTGTTTTCTCTCCATCCAGCCTAGGCCACCTTTAAGTCTTCCCCCAGCTGGGATACCTCACATCTGTTCTCCCACTTAATAATAAGGTATGCTCTGTGCCCCAATATAGTAGTAAGATATAATATAGGCACCTCTGTGCAGCCCCAATAGTATAGACCCACTGTGTGCTGCCCCCCAGAAGTATAGACAGCTGTGTGCTGCCCCCAGTAGTATATAGACCCCCTGTGCACTGCCCCCAGTACTATAGACCATAGGTGCTGCTCCCAGTAGTATATAGACCCACTGTGTGCTGACCCCAGAAGTATAGACAGCTGTGTGCTGCCCCCAGTAGTATATAGACCCCCTGTGCGCTGCCCCCAGTACTGTAGATGATAGGTGCTACTCCCAGTAGTATATAGACCCCCTGTGTGCTGCCCCCAGAAGTATAGACAGCTTTGTGCTGCCCCCAGTAGTATATAGACCCCTTGTGCACTGACCCCAGTAGTATATACCCCGTGTGTGCTGCCCCCGTAGTATATACCCCTTGTGTGCTTCCCCCAGTGGTATATAGACCCCTTTGTGCGCTACCCCAGTAGTATATAGACCCCATTGTGCTGCCCCAGTAGTATATAGACCCCCTGTGCGCTGCCCCCAGTACTATAGACCATAGGTGCTGCTCCCAGTAGTATATAGACCCACTGTGTGCTGACCCCAGAAGTATAGACAGCTGTGTGCTGCCCCCAGTAGTATATAGACCCACTGTGCGCTGCCCCCAGTACTATAGATCATAGGTGCTACTCCCAGTAGTATATAGACCCCCTGTGTGCTGCCCCCAGAAGTATAGACAGCTTTGTGCTGCCCCCAGTAGTATATAGACCCCTTGTGCACTGACCCCAGTAGTATATACCCCTTGTGCGCTACCCCAGTAGTATATAGACCCCATTGTGCTGCCCCAGTAGTATATAGCCCCCTCTGTGCTCCCCCAGTTATATATAGACCCCCCTGTGTTCCCCCCCCCATATTATATAGACCCCTGTGTGCTGCCCCCAGTAGTATATATATCCCTTGTGCGTTCCCAGTAGTATATAGCCCCCTGTGCGCTTCCCCAGTTATATATATCCCCCTGTGCGCCCCCCCCCAGTAGTATATAAACCCCCTGTGCGCCCCCCTACTAGAAGTATATAGACCCCCGCTGTGTGATGCCCCCGGTTATATAGCCCCCCTTTGAGCTCGCCCTGCCATATAACACTTATACTCACCTGGGTCTGCGCGTCTCCTCTTCTCTTCACTTCACCCTTGTGGCAGCAGGCAGTGCTTTGCCTGCGGTCACAAGAGGACGCTCTCCCCCCTCGCGGTGCTGGCGCTTAGTGACATCACTCGAGCGTCGATACCACAACGGGAGAGCGGCCTCTTGTGACCATAGCAACTGTGCAGAGCGCAGCAGCAGGTGGGGAGGGGGGGGGCTGCAGGGGGCTCCATGTTGATTAACTACTTACCCATCCCGATGGTGCCCCTCTGACAGGCTGTTGGCCGGAGCCCTGTGCGACCGCACTGGTCGCACAGAGCAAAGGCTGGCCCTGCTCAGGGTGGGCCCCTTTAACCAGTGGACCCGGTGCACCATTTGCCCAATGGTTAAAGCAGCCCTGATTCCAGTCCTCAGGCCGCACCAACAGGTCATGTTTAGCGAATATCCCATACAAAGAACAGCTGTGCTAATACCTGATGAGCTGAGTATGATTATATCACCTATGATAAAACCTGATGAGCTGAGTATAATTATATCACCTGTAATAATACCTGATGCACTGAGTATAGTTATATCACCTGTAATAATACCTGATGCACTGAGTATAATTATATCACCTGTAATAATACCTGATGAGTATAATTATATCACCTGTGAAATCTAAAGGAAATCCTCAAAACCTGTTGGTGAGGCCTGAGGACTGGAATTGAGAAGCTCTGGTTTACACAATCCAACCTACCAGAAACCGCAGCGTCTACAACCTCACTTGTACTGTTCTACTCACCTGTACTGTACAACCTAACCTGATAAAACTCACCTGTACTGTACAACTTAACCTGATACTACTCACCTGTACTGTACAACCTAACCTGATACTACGCACCTGTGCTGTACAACCTAACCTGATACTACACACCTGTACTTTACAACCTAACCTAACCAGAGACTACTAACCTATATTGTACAACCTAACCTGATACTACTCTCCTGTACTGTACAACCTAACCTGATGCTGCTCACCTGTACTGTACAACCTAACCTGATACTACTCACCTGTACTATAAAACCTAACCTGATACTACTTACCTTTACTTTACAACCTAACCACAGACTAGTCACCTGTACTGTACAGCCTATCCTGATACTACTCACCTGTACTGTACAACCTAATCTGATACTACTCACCTGCACTGTACAATCCAACCAGACACTACTCACCTGTACTGTACAACTTAAGCTGATACTACTCACCTGTGCTGTACAACCTAACCTGATACTACACACCTGTACTTTACAACCTAACCAGAGACTACTAACCTATATTGTACAACCTAACCACAGACTACTCACCTGTACTGTACAACTTAACCTGATACTACTCACCTGTGCTGTACAACCTAACCTGATACTACTTACCTTTACTTTACAACCTAACCACAGACTACTCACCTGTACTGTACAACCTAACCTGATACTACTCACCTGTGCTGTACAACCTAACCTGATACTACACACCTGTACTTTACCACCTAACCAGAGACTACTAACCTATATTGTACAACCTAACCTGATACTACTCTCCTGTACTGTACAACCTAACCTGATGCTGCTCACCTGTACTGTACAACCTAACCTGATACTACACACCTGTACTTTACCACCTAACCAGAGACTACTAACCTATATTGTACAACCTAACCTGATACTACTCTCCTGTACTGTACAACCTAACCTGATGCTGCTCACCTGTACTGTACAACCTAACCTGATACTACTCACCTGTACTATACAACCTAACCTGATACTACTTACCTTTACTTTACAACCTAACCACAGACTACTCACCTGTACTGTACAACTTAACCTGATACTACTCACCTGTGCTGTACAACCTAACCTGATACTACTTACCTTTACTTTACAACCTAACCACAGACTACTCACCTGTACTGTACAACCTAACCTGATACTACTCACCTGTGCTGTACAACCTAACCTGATACTACACACCTGTACTTTACCACCTAACCAGAGACTACTAACCTATATTGTACAACCTAACCTGATACTACTCTCCTGTACTGTACAACCTAACCTGATGCTGCTCACCTGTACTGTACAACTTAACCTGATACTACTCACCTGTACTGTACAGCCTAACCTGATACTACTCACCTGTACAGTACAACCTAACCTGATACTACTCACCTGTACTGTACAACCCAACCAGATACTAGGGCTGGGTGATATGGCAAAAAAAAATATTTTTTTTTTTTTTTTTTGCTAAATAAACTGAAAATTTTTCTGGCAGCGTTGAGACAATAACTGTATTGCTTCCCAGTGTAACAGTGCTCCCCCTGTGACTAAGGCAGACTGGGGGTGACAGGGGGAGCTGGGGGTGACAGAGGGGGGCTGGGGGAGCTGGGGGTGACAGAGGGGGACTGGTGGTGACAGAGGGGGGCAGGGGTGACAGAAAGGGGACTGAGGGTGACAGAGGGGGACTGGGGGAGCTGGGGGTGACAGAGGGGGAGCTGGGGGTGACAGAGGGGGACTGGGGGAGCTGGGGGTGACAGAGGGGGAGCTGGGGGTAACAGAGGGGGACTGGGGGTGACAGAGGGGGAGCTGGGGGTAACAGAGGGGGACTGGGGGTGACAGAGGGGGAGCTGGGGGTGACAGAGGGGGGCTGGGGGGGCTGGGGGAGCTGGGGGTGACAGAGGGGGACTGGTGGTGACAGAAGGGGGCTGGGGTGACAGAAGGGGACTAAGGGTGACAGAGGGGGACTGGGGAAGCTGGGGGTGACAGAGGGGGACTGGGGGAGCTGGGGGTGACAGAGGGGGAGCTGGGGGTAACAGAGGGGGACTGGGGGTGACAGAGGGCGACTGGGGGTGACAGAAGGGGGCTGGGTGACAGAAGGGGACTGAGGGTGACAGAGGGGGACTGGGGAAGCTGGGGGTGACAGAGGGGGACTGGGGGAGCTGGGGGTGACAGAGGGGGAGCTGGGGGTAACAGAGGGGGACTGGGGGTGACAGAGGGCGACTGGAGGTGACAGAGGGGGAGCTGGGGTGACAGAGGGGGACTGGGGGTGACAAAGGGGGACCAGGGGGAGCTAGGGGTGACAAAAGGGGACTGGGGGAGCGTGGGGTGACAAAGGGGGACTAGGGGAGCTGGGGGTGACAAAGGGGGACTGTGGGTGACAGATGAAGTCAGGGGGTGACAGAGGGGGACTGGGGTGACAGGGGGACTGGGGGAACAGAGGGGGACTGGGGGAGCTGGGGGTGACAGAGAGGGAGACTGGGGGAGCTGGGGGTGACAGAGGGGGAGCTGGGGGTAACAGGGGGACTGGGGGTGACAGAGGGGGAGCTGGGGTGACAGAGGGGGACTGGGGGTGACAAAGGGGCACTGGGGGAGCTAGGGGTGACAAAGGGGGACTGGAGGTGACAGAGGGGGGCTGGGGGTGACAGAGGGGGACTGGGGGAGCTGGGGTGACAGAAGGGGACTGGGGGTGACAGAGGGGCACTGGGGGGGGGGCTAAGGGTGACCGAGGGGGACTGGGGGAGATAGGGGTTACAGAGGGGGACTAGGGGTGACAGAGGGGGAGCTGGGGGTAACAGAGGGGGACAGAGGGAAACTGGGGGTAACAGAGGGCGGCTGGAGGTGACAGGTGGAGCTGGGGTGACAGAGGGGGACTGGGGGAGCTGGGGTGACAGAAGGGGACTGGGGGTGACAGACGGGGACTGGGGGGGCTAGGGGTGACCGAGGGGGACTGGGGGAGATAGGGGTTACAGAGGGGGACTAGGGGTGACAGAGGGGGAGTTGGGGGTAACAGAGGGGGACTGGGGAAGTTGGGGGTGACAGAGGGGGAGCTGGGGGTGACAGAGGGGGACTGGGTGTGACAGAGGGGGACTGGGGGAGCTGGAGGTGACAGAGGGGGGCTGGGGGTGAAAGAGGGAAACTGGGGGTGACAGAGAGGGGGACTGGGGGAGTTGGGGGTGACAGAGGGGGAGCTGGAGGTGAGAGGGTGGGACTGGGGGAGTTGGGGGTGACAGAGGGGGAGCTGGGGGTGACAGAGGGGGACTGGGTGTGACAGAGGGGGAGCTGGGGGTGACAGAGGGGGACTGGGGGAGCTGGGGGTCACTGAGGGGGATGGGGGCAGGAGTGCATATGCAGGAGGACCAGGGACTGCAGGATATGGTGATTACTGGAGCTGTACAGCAGAATCCGATACCGCTGTACAGCTACAGGACCCACAGAGATAACCCTGCAGTCCCTGGTGCCTCCTTCAGACGCTGTGTGTTAGGGCGGGGGAAAGTCAGCTGCTCCTGGAGGCCGCCGACGCTGCATCTCTAGGGATTGCACACCCGCCGCACACCGCCCCTCGCTGGACTGTTCGGCCAGCGGCCTGACACTCTATCACGCCGCCCTCCCCAGACTGTACTGCGTTGTCCCCCCTGCCCGCAATGAATCTAATTGACTCTGAAATTCTGGGCGAATTCATCGAATTAATTTGATTAGTCGGCCAGCCCTACCTAATACTACTCAACTGTACTGTACAACCAAACCTGATACTACTCACCTGTACTGTACAACCAAACCTGATACTACTCACCTGTACTGTACAACTTAACCTGATACTACTCACCTGTACAGTACAACCTAACCTGATACTACTCACCTGTACAGTACAACCTAACCTGACTCTACTCACCTGTACAGTACAACTTAACCTGATACTACTCATCTGTACTGTACAACCCAACCTGATACTACTCACCTGTACTGTACAACCTAATCTGATACTACTCACCTGTACTGTACAACCTCACATGATACTACTCACCTGTACTATACAACCTAATCTGATACTACTCACCTGTACTGTACAACCTCACATGATACTACTCACCTGTACTGTACAACCTAACCTGACACTACTCACCTGTACTGTACAACCTAACCTGATACTACTCACCTGTACAGTACAACCTAACCTGATACTACTCACCTGTACTGTAAAACCTAACCTGACTCTACTCACCTGTACAGTACAACCTAACCTGATACTACTCATCTGTACTGTACAACCTAACCTGATACTACTCATCTGTACTGTACAACCTAACCTGATACTACTCACCTGTACTGTACAACCTAACCTGATACTACTCACCTGTACAGTACAACCTAACCTGATACTACTCACCTGTACTGTACAACCTAACCTGACTCTACTCACCTGTACAGTACAACGTAACCTGATACTACTCACCTGTACAGTACAACCTAACCTGATACTACTCACCTGTACTGTACAACCTAACCTGATACTACTCATCTGTACTGTACAACTTCACCTGACACTACTCAACTGTACAGTACAACCTAACCTGATACTACTCACCTGTACTGTACAACCTAACCTGACTCTACTCACCTGTACAGTACAACCTAACCTGATACTACTCATCTGTACTGTACAACCTAACCTGATACTACTCACCTGGACTGTACAACCTAACCTGATACTACTCACCTGTACTGTACAACCTAACCTGATACTACTCACCTGTACAGTACAACCTAACCTGATACTACTCACCTGTACTGTACAACCTAACCTGACTCTACTCACCTGTACAGTACAACGTAACCTGATACTACTCACCTGTACTGTACAACCTAACCTGATACTACTCATCTGTACTGTACAACTTCACATGATACTACTCACCTGTACAGTACAACTTAACCTGACACTACTCACCTGTACTGTACAACCTAACCTGATACTACTCACCTGTACTGTAAAACCTAACCTGACTCTACTCACATGTACTGTACAACCTAACCTGATACTACTCACCTGTACTGTACAACCTAATCTGATACTACTCACCTGTACTGTACAACTAAACCTGATACTACTCACCTGTACTGTACAACTTAACCTGATACTACTCACCTGTACAGTACAACCTAACCTGATACTACTCACCTGTACAGTACAACCTAACCTGACTCTACTCACCTGTACAGTACAACTTAACCTGATACTACTCATCTGTACTGTACAACCCAACCTGATACTACTCACCTGTACTGTACAACCTAATCTGATACTACTCATCTGTACAACCTCACCTGATACTACTCACCTATACTGTACAACCTAACCTGATACTACTCACCTGTACAGTACAACCTAACCTGATACTACTCACCTGCACTGTAAAACCTAACCTGATACAACTCACCTGTAGTGTACAACCTAACCTGACACTACTCAACTGTACAGTACAACCTAACCTGATACTACTCACCTGTACTGTACAACCTAACCTGACTCTACTCACCTGTACAGTACAACCTAACCTGATACTACTCATCTGTACTGTACAACCTAACCTGATACTACTCACCTGTACTGTACAACCTAATCTGATACTACTCATCTGTACTGTACAACCTAACCTGATACTACTCACCTGTACTGTACAACCTAACCTGATACTACTCACCTGTACAGTACAACCTAACCTGATACTACTCACCTGTACAGTACAACCTAACCTGACTCTACTCACCTGTACAGTACAACGTAACCTGATACTACTCACCTGTACAGTACAACCTAACCTGATACTACTTACCTGTACTGTACAACCTAACCTGATACTACTCATCTGTACTGTACAACTTCACCTGATACTACTCACCTGTACAGTACAACCTAACCTGACACTACTCACCTGTACTGTACAACCTAACCTGACTCTACTCACCTGTACTGTACAACCTAACCTGATATTACTCATTTGTACTGTACAACCTCACCTGATACTAATCACCTGTACTGTACAACCTAACCTGATACTACTCACCTGTACTATACAACCTAACCTGACACTACTCACCTGTAGTGTACAACTTAACCTGATACTATTGACCTGTACAGTACAGCCTAACCTGATACTACTCACCTGTACTGTGCAACCCAACCTGACACTACTCACCTGTACTGTACAACTTAACCTGATACAACTCACCTGTAGTGTACAACCTTACCTGACACTACTCACCTGTACAGTACAACCTAACCTGATACTACTCACCTGTACTGTACAACCTAACCTGACTCTACTCATCTGTACAGTACAACCTAACCTGATACTACTCACCTGTACAGTACAACCTAACCTGATACTACTCAACTGTACTGTACAACCTAACCTGATACTACTCACCTGTACTGTACAACCTAATCTGATACTACTCATCTATACTGTAGAACCTAACCTGATACTACTCACCTGTACTGTACAACCTAACCTGATACAACTCACCTGTACAGTACAACCTAACCTGATACTACTCACCTGTACTGTACAACCAAACCTGATACTACTCACCTGTACTGTACAACTTAACCTGATACTACTCACCTGTACAGTACAACCTAACCTGAAACTACTCACCTGTACTGTACAACCTAACCTGACTCTACTCACCTGTACTGTACAACCTAACCTGATACTACTCACCTGTACAGTACAACCTAACCTGACACTACTCACCTGTACTGTACAACCTAACCTGATACTACTCACCTGCACAGTACAACCTAACCTGACTCTACTCACCTGTACAGTACAACCTAACCTGACACTACTCACCTGTACTGTACAACCTAACCTGATACTACTCACCTGTACAGTACAACCTAACCTGACTCTACTCACCTGTACAGTACAACCCAACCTGATACTACTCACCTGTACTGTACAACCTAATCTGATACTACTCATCTGTACAACCTCACCTGATACTACTCACCTATACTGTACAACCTAACCTGATACTACTCACCTGTACAGTACAACCTAACCTGATACTACTCACCTGCACTGTAAAACCTAACCTGATACAACTCACCTGTAGTGTACAACCTAACCTGACACTACTCAGCTGTACAGTACAACCTAACCTGATACTACTCACCTGTACTGTACAACCTAACCTGACTCTACTCACCTGTACAGTACAACCTAACCTGATACTACTCATCTGTACTGTACAACCTAACCTGATACTACTCACCTGTACTGTACAACCTAATCTGATACTACTCATCTGTACTGTACAACCTAACCTGATACTACTCACCTGTACTGTACAACCTAACCTGATACTACTCACCTGTACAGTACAACCTAACCTGATACTACTCACCTGTACTGTACAACCTAACCTGACTCTACTCACCTGTACAGTACAACGTAACCTGATACTACTCACCTGTACAGTACAACCTAACCTGATACTACTTACCTGTACTGTACAACCTAACCTGATACTACTCATCTGTACTGTACAACTTCACCTGATACTACTCACCTGTACAGTACAACCTAACCTGACACTACTCACCTGTACTGTACAACCTAACCTGACTCTACTCACCTGTACTGTACAACCTAACCTGATATTACTCATTTGTACTGTACAACCTCACCTGATACTAATCACCTGTACTGTACAACCTAACCTGATACTACTCACCTGTACTATACAACCTAACCTGACACTACTCACCTGTAGTGTACAACTTAACCTGATACTATTGACCTGTACAGTACAGCCTAACCTGATACTACTCACCTGTACTGTGCAACCCAACCTGACACTACTCACCTGTACTGTACAACTTAACCTGATACAACTCACCTGTAGTGTACAACCTTACCTGACACTACTCACCTGTACAGTACAACCTAACCTGATACTACTCACCTGTACTGTACAACCTAACCTGACTCTACTCATCTGTACAGTACAACTTAACCTGATACTACTCACCTGTACAGTACAACCTAACCTGATACTACTCAACTGTACTGTACAACCTAACCTGATACTACTCACCTGTACTGTACAACCTAATCTGATACTACTCATCTATACTGTAGAACCTAACCTGATACTACTCACCTGTACTGTACAACCTAACCTGATACTACTCACCTGTACTGTACAACCTAACCTGATACTACTCACCTGTACAGTACAACCTAACCTGATACTACTCACCTGTACAACTTAACCTGATACTACTCACCTGTACAGTACAACCTAACCTGAAACTACTCACCTGTACTGTACAACCTAACCTGACTCTACTCACCTGTACTGTACAACCTAACCTGATACTACTCACCTGTACAGTACAACCTAACCTGACACTACTCACCTGTACTGTACAACCTAACCTGATACTACTCACCTGCACAGTACAACCTAACCTGACTCTACTCACCTGTACAGTACAACCTAACCTGACACTACTCACCTGTACTGTACAACCTAACCTGATACTACTCACCTGTACTGTAAAACCTAACCTGACTCTACTCACATGTACTGTACAACCTAACCTGATACTACTCACCTGTACTGTACAACCTAATCTGATACTACTCACCTGTACTGTACAACCAAACCTGATACTACTCACCTGTACTGTACAACTTAACCTGATACTACTCACCTGTACAGTACAACCTAACCTGATACTACTCACCTGTACAGTACAACCTAACCTGACTCTACTCACCTGTACAGTACAACTTAACCTGATACTACTCATCTGTACTGTACAACCCAACCTGATACTACTCACCTGTACTGTACAACCTAATCTGATACTACTCATCTGTACAACCTCACCTGATACTACTCACCTATACTGTACAACCTAATCTGACACTACTCAGCTGTACAGTACAACCTAACCTGATACTACTCACCTGTACTGTACAACCTAACCTGACTCTACTCACCTGTACAGTACAACCTAACCTGATACTACTCATCTGCACTGTACAACCTAACCTGATACTACTCACCTGTACTGTACAACCTAATCTGATACTACTCATCTGTACTGTACAACCTAACCTGATACTACTCACCTGTACTGTACAACCTAACCTGATACTACTCACCTGTACAGTACAACCTAACCTGATACTACTCACCTGTACTGTACAACCTAACCTGACTCTACTCACCTGTACAGTACAACGTAACCTGATACTACTCACCTGTACAGTACAACCTAACCTGATACTACTTACCTGTACTGTACAACCTAACCTGATACTACTCATCTGTACTGTACAACTTCACCTGATACTACTCACCTGTACAGTACAACCTAACCTGACACTACTCACCTGTACTGTACAACCTAACCTGACTCTACTCACCTGTACTGTACAACCTAACCTGATATTACTCATTGTACTGTACAACCTCACCTGATACTAATCACCTGTACTGTACAACCTAACCTGATACTACTCACCTGTACTATACAACCTAACCTGACACTACTCACCTGTAGTGTACAACTTAACCTGATACTATTGACCTGTACAGTACAGCCTAACCTGATACTACTCACCTGTACTGTGCAACCCAACCTGACACTACTCACCTGTACTGTACAACTTAACCTGATACAACTCACCTGTAGTGTACAACCTTACCTGACACTACTCACCTGTACAGTACAACCTAACCTGATACTACTCACCTGTACTGTACAACCTAACCTGACTCTACTCATCTGTACAGTACAACTTAACCTGATACTACTCACCTGTACAGTACAACCTAACCTGATACTACTCAACTGTACTGTACAACCTAACCTGATACTACTCACCTGTACTGTACAACCTAATCTGATACTACTCATCTATACTGTAGAACCTAACCTGATACTACTCACCTGTACTGTACAACCTAACCTGATACAACTCACCTGTACAGTACAACCTAACCTGATACTACTCACCTGTACTGTACAACCAAACCTGATACTACTCACCTGTACTGTACAACTTAACCTGATACTACTCACCTGTACAGTACAACCTAACCTGAAACTACTCACCTGTACTGTACAACCTAACCTGACTCTACTCACCTGTACTGTACAACCTAACCTGATACTACTCACCTGTACAGTACAACCTAACCTGACACTACTCACCTGTACTGTACAACCTAACCTGATACTACTCACCTGCACAGTACAACCTAACCTGACTCTACTCACCTGTACAGTACAACCTAACCTGACACTACTCACCTGTACTGTACAACCTAACCTGATACTACTCACCTGTACTGTAAAACCTAACCTGACTCTACTCACATGTACTGTACAACCTAACCTGATACTACTCACCTGTACTGTACAACCTAATCTGATACTACTCACCTGTACTGTACAACCAAACCTGATACTACTCACCTGTACTGTACAACTTAACCTGATACTACTCACCTGTACAGTACAACCTAACCTGATACTACTCACCTGTACAGTACAACCTAACCTGACTCTACTCACCTGTACAGTACAACTTAACCTGATACTACTCATCTGTACTGTACAACCCAACCTGATACTACTCACCTGTACTGTACAACCTAATCTGATACTACTCATCTGTACAACCTCACCTGATACTACTCACCTATACTGTACAACCTAACCTGACACTACTCACCTGTACTGTACAACCTAACCTGATACTACTCACCTGTACAGTACAACCTAACCTGATACTACTCACCTGCACTGTAAAACCTAACCTGATACAACTCACCTGTAGTGTACAACCTAACCTGACACTACTCAACTGTACAGTACAACCTAACCTGATACTTCTCACCTGTACTGTACAACCTAACCTGACTCTACTCACCTGTACAGTACAACCTAACCTGATACTACTCATCTGTACTGTACAACCTAACCTGATACTACTCACCTGTACTGTACAACCTAATCTGATACTACTCATCTGTACTGTACAACCTAACCTGATACTACTCACCTGTACTGTACAACCTAACCTGATACTACTCACCTGTACAGTACAACCTAACCTGATACTACTCACCTGTACTGTACAACCTAACCTGACTCTACTCACCTGTACAGTACAACGTAACCTGATACTACTCACCTGTACAGTACAACCTAACCTGATACTACTTACCTGTACTGTACAACCTAACCTGATACTACTCATCTGTACTGTACAACTTCACCTGATACTACTCACCTGTACAGTACAACCTAACCTGACACTACTCACCTGTACTGTACAACCTAACCTGACTCTACTCACCTGTACTGTACAACCTAACCTGATATTACTCATCTGTACTGTACAACCTCACCTGATACTAATCACCTGTACTGTACAACCTAACCTGATACTACTCACCTGTACTATACAACCTAACCTGACACTACTCACCTGTAGTGTACAACTTAACCTGATACTATTGACCTGTACAGTACAGCCTAACCTGATACTACTCACCTGTACTGTGCAACCCAACCTGACACTACTCACCTGTACTGTACAACTTAACCTGATACAACTCACCTGTACTGTACAACCTTACCTGACACTACTCACCTGTACAGTACAACCTAACCTGATACTACTCACCTGTACTGTACAACCTAACCTGACTCTACTCATCTGTACAGTACAACTTAACCTGATACTACTCACCTGTACAGTACAACCTAACCTGATACTACTCAACTGTACTGTACAACCTAACCTGATACTACTCACCTGTACTGTACAACCTAATCTGATACTACTCATCTATACTGTAGAACCTAACCTGATACTACTCACCTGTACTGTACAACCTAACCTGATACAACTCACCTGTACAGTACAACCTAACCTGATACTACTCACCTGTACTGTACAACCAAACCTACTCTACTCACCTGTACAGTACAACTTAACCTGATACTACTCACCTGTACAGTACAACCTAACCTGAAACTACTCACCTGTACTGTACAACCTAACCTGACTCTACTCACCTGTACTGTACAACCTAACCTGATACTACTCACCTGTACAGTACAACCTAACCTGACACTACTCACCTGTACTGTACAACCTAACCTGATACTACTCACCTGCACAGTACAACCTAACCTGACACTACTCACCTGAACTGTACAACCTAACGTCAGCCTATGGTGTGTGATACTACCTGCTGAGCTGCTCTATCTAAGCTTTTTATGTTTGATACTGTCTGCTCAACTGTTGTATCTAATTTTGTAATGTTTGATACCATCTGGTGAGTGGTTGTATCTAATTCTAAGTTTACACGAGGCGATTATTGGCCCGATCGTACGATTAACGATTTCGAAGTAACGATTTTTTTTTTGTAACGATCAGCGTTTAGACGGTACGATATATCGTACGGAAAAATTGTTTTGCGATCGTACGCCCGCAGCCCGGACCGCCCGCAGCCCGCCCCCCGCTCAACCGCAGCCTCCTGCGCCGCCCCAATCACCACCCCCGCCGCTCCGATCGCCACCCCTGCCGCTCCAATCGCTTCCCCGCCGCAGCTCCGATCGCCCCCCCTGCTCTGATCAGCACTGATTGGTTGAAGAGGAGCCGTTTGAAATTCCCGGCTCATCTCTTCAGCCAATCAGTGCGCTGAAGAGGGGAGCCGGGGATGTCCGAAGACCTGCTGCGCGGAGCAGGTAACGTATGCCCTTGGCCGCGGCGGTGGGGGCGATCGTAGCGGCGGCGGCGGGGGTGGCGATCAGAGCGGCGGTGGGTGGGGGTGGCGATCGGAGCAGCGGGGGGGCGATCGGAGCGGCGGGGGGGGGGCGATCGGAGCGGCGGCGGGGGAGGCGATCGGGGCAGCGGGGGTGTCGATCAGAGCGGTGGCGGGTGGGGGTGGCGATGGGAGCGGCGGTGGCGGCAATCGGAGCGGCGGCGGGGGTGGCGATCGGAGCGGCGGGGGTGGCGATCGGAGCGGCGGTGGGGGAATCGATCGGGGCGGCGGGGGTGGCGATCGGAGCGGCGGGGGGGGGGGCGATCGGAGCGGCGGGGGGGGGGGGGCGATCGGAGCGGCGGCGGGGGAGGCGATCGGGGCAGCGGGGTTGTCGATCAGAGCGACGGGGGTGGCGATCGAGCCGGCGCCGGGGGCTGCGGATGAGCGTGGGGCGGGCTGCGAGTGGGGGGCCGGACTATCGCGCGACGACTGTTTACACGGAACAATCGGCGAATTTTTTGCGATCGACGATTTATGAACATGTTAAAAGATCAAAATGAACGATTTTTCGATCGTTCGCCGCGTTTACACGTACGATTATCGTTCGAATTCGATTGTTATTGCGAAAATTCGCCCGATAATCATTTCGTGTAAACGTAGCATAAGCCTCTCCTGTGTAATGTGATGGCAGCCATGCTTGATATCTCTTATATCGGTGAACTTTGAATTCCATGGGCCCTGTCAGAAGATCCTACAACAAGGACTATGAAGGCAGGTGTGAACAGAGCCGGAGTGCAAGAGCTGACACCGCAGGGAAAGCCGCAACATGCTGCAGCAAACCCACCATCTCATCCAGGACTGTGCTGTATATCTGTGGTGCCCCTCCCCCACATAACATACATGGCCCCTCCCCCACATAACATACATGGCCCCTCCCCCACATAACATACATGTCTCCTCCCCCACATAGCAAGCATGCCTCCTCCCCCACATAACATACATGGCCTCTCCCACACATAACATACATGGCCCCTCCCCCACATAACATACATGTCTCCTCCCCCACATAGCATGCATGCCTCCTCCCCCACATAACATACATGGCCCCTCCCACAGATAACATACATGGCCCCTCCCCCACATAGCATGCATGTCTCCTCCCCCACATAACATACATGGCCCCTCCCCCACATAACATACATGGCCCCTCCCCCACATAACATACATGCCTCCTCCCCAACATAACATACAGGTCCCCTCCCCCACATAATATACACGGCCCCTCCCCCACATAACATACAGGTCCCCTCCCCCACATAGCATACACGTCCCCTCCCCCACATAGCATACACGTCCCCTCCCCCACAAAGCATACACGGCCCCTCCCCCACATAGCATACACGTATCTCCCCCACATAGCATACACGTCCCCTCCCCCACATAGCATACACGTATCTCCCCCACACAGCATACACGTCCCCTCCCCCACATAGCATACACGTCCCCTCCCCCACATAGCATACACGTCCCCTCCCCCACAAAGCATACACGGCCCCTCCCCCACATAGCATACACGTATCTCCCCCACACAGCATACACGTATCTCCCCCACACAGCATACACGTCCCCTCCCCTACATAACACACACGTCCCTCCCCCACATAGCATACACGTCCCCTCCCCCAGATAACATACAGGTCCCCTCCCCCACATAACATACAGGTCCCTCCCCCACATAACATACACGTCCTTTCCCCTACATAGCATACACGTCCCCTCCCCCACAAAACATACATGTTCCCTCCACCAAATAGCATACACGTCCCCTCCCCCACATAGCATACATGTCCCCTCCCCCACATAACATACACGTCCCCTCCCCCACATAGCATACATGTCCCCTCCCCCACATAGCATACATGTCCCCTCCCCCACATAGCATACACGTCCCCTCCCCCAGAAAGCATACACGGCCCCTCCCCCACATAGCATACACGTCCCCTCCCCCACATAGCATACACGTCCCCTCCCCCACATAGCATACACGTCCCCTCCCCTACATAACATACACGTCCCCTCCCCCACATAACATACACGTCCCCTCCCCCACACAGCATACACGTCCCCTCCCCCACATAGCATACACGTCCCCTCCCCCACAAAGCATACACGTATCTCCCCCACATAGCATACACGTCCCCTCCCCCAGATAACATACAGGTCCCCTCCCCCACATAACATACACGTCCCCTTCCCCACATAACATACAGGTCCCCTCCCCCACACAGCATACATGTCCTCTCCCCCACATAACATACACGTCCCCTTCCCCACATAGCATACAGGTCCCCTCCCCCACATAGCATAGACGTCCCCTCCCCTCCCCCACATAACATACACGTCTCCTTCCCCACATAACATACAGGTCCCCTCCCCCACATAGCATACACGTCCCCTCCCCCACATAATATACACGTCCCCTCCCCCACATAACATACACGTCCCCTCCCCCACATAACATACAGGTCCCCTCCCCCACATAATATACACGGCCCCTCCCCCACATAACATACAGGTCCCCTCCCCCACATAATATACACGGCCCCTCCCCCACATAACATACAGGTCCCCTCCACCACATAACATACACGTCCCCTCCCCCAGATAACATACAGGTCCCCTCCCCCACACAGCATACATGTCCTCTCCCCCAGATAACATACAGGTCCCCTCCACCACATAACATACAGGTCCCCTCCCACCACATAACATACACATCCCCTCCCCCACATAACATACACGTCCCCTCCCCCACATAACATACACATCCCCTCCCCCACATAACATACAGGTCCCCTCCCCCACATAACATACACATCCCCTCCCCCACATAACATACACGTCCCCTCCCCCACATAACATACAGGTCCCCTCCCCCACATAACATACAGGTCCCCTCCCCCACATAACATACACGTCCCCTCCCCCACATAACATACAGGTCCCCTCCCCCACATAATATACACAGCCCCTCCCCCACATAACATACAGGTCCCCTCCCCCACATAATATACACGGCCCCTCCCCCACATAACATACAGGTCCCCTCCCCCACATAACATACACGTCCCCTCCCCCACATAACATACAGGTCCCCTCCCCCACATAATATACACGGCCCCTCCCCCTGATAACATACAGGTCCCCTCCACCACATAACATACAGGTCCCCTCCCCCACATAACATAGACGTCCCCTCCCCCACATAACATACACATCCCCTCCCCCAGATAACATACAGGTCCCCTCCCCCACACAGCATACATGTCCTCTCCCCCACATAGCATAGACGTCCCCTCCCCCACATAATATACACGTCCCCTCCCCCACATAGCATAGACGTCCCCTCCCCCACATAGCATAGACGTCCCCTCCCCCACATAACATACACGTCCCCTCCCCCAGATAACATACAGGTCCCCTCCCCCAGATAACATACAGGTCCCCTCCCCCACACAGCATACATGTCCTCTCCCCCACATAACATACAGGTCCCCTCCCCCACATAACATACACGTCCCCGGGTAGCCCTCCTATATAAGCATCCAACCGCCTCAATTACGTTAAACGGTCTCGCTTCCACTTCCTTCCCCTTGGGACGTGGCACGCGGCAGGGATGCCCCCTGTCCCCCCTACTGTTTGTTCTGGCCATGGAGCCTCTGGCATCCCTGCTGCGGTCAGACCCTATATACACTGGCATTCCGTATGTGGGGGGTGAGGATAAAGTCGGATTATATGCAGATGATCCGCTATTATTTATGTCCCGCCCGGATACCTCTCTACCGCGCGCCATTCACACTATTGATACCTATGGCACGTATTCTGGCCTCCGCATGAATTGGTCCAAGTCATTCCTCCTGTATTTGAGTCCGAGAAGGCAGGGACTGCTGGGGACTAGGATGGAGGGACTGGTGGTAACTGACAAATTTAAGTATCTTGGAGTGTATATCACCAAGGCACCCTCTGAGGTGATGTCTAGCAATGTCACCCCCCTGATAGGTCACTTCCGTGACAAATTCAGGATCTGGAGCTCCCTCCCGCTTTCTGTAGCGGGCCGCATAAATCTCATAAAGATGGTAGTACTCCCTAAATGCTCTTATGTTTTGCAACATATTTTTGTTCCTATACCCAAAACGTTCTTTAAATCTCTTGATTCTGCCATAGTTAGCTTTATATGGGGAGCGTCCAGGTCTAAATTACAGCTGGCCAAATTGCAGAGGCCCAAGGATCTGGCGGGGGTGGCATTGCCGGACTTATACCTTTACTACCTGGCGGGGCAGCTCAAATATATGGGACCCTGGGTCACATCTGACGTTGCATTATCGTCAGAGAGACATGTGTTGGACTACTCGGGTCTGCCCTTCCTCTGGTCAGTGCTCCACGCTGACACGATCCCCAGCCAAAAATTATTGCCTGCTATGAGGGTTGCTCGACGGGTGTGGGAGGCCACCAAGTACATCACATCCCATACGGACATCCCAGAGGAAACCCCGCTATGGGACAACAGTACCCTGTCTCATCTGCTTGCATTTCATGACGCCCAGTATTGGAGAGACAGGGGGGTCTTGTATATGGCTGACGTATATCGAGGGGGGGGTGATGGTAACCTTCGATACGCTGAAGGATACTCGCGACATGCCCAACTCGAGTTTCTATAGGTATCTCCAACTGCGCCATGCGCTCCAAACACAGTTCACTGAGGAGGGTCTCTCGATATCCTCATACCCGTTAATTGGTATCATTCGGTCTCAGGGCCCTGGGGGACTAATTTCCCTGCTTTACTCGCACCTCATCCGACGCAAGGCAGCCGGCACTCCACTCCCTGCAGTGGATAGATGGAGGGAACACATTCCATTTATGTCCGATGAAACCTATGATGTTATGTTAGAATCCCATACGCATGTGTCTCCTTCTATAAATAATAGACTTACACAACTATATATAGTACACCAGAGCTACCTAATGCCAGTGCGTCTTCATAGAATGGGCAGAATCCCGGCTCCATCGTGTCCTAAGTGTCAATTCGCCCCAGCTGACTTCTGGCACATGATCTGGGATTGTCCTCACATTCGGTTATTCTGGCGGGAGGTGGTTCGGGTACTTACGGAGATGTGTCCCATGCAGGTGCCTCTTGATCCTACGGTATGCATGTTTGGGGCCTTGTGCGAGGAGGTGTGGACGCATCACCGGGTGATTTTCCTCAGGGAGACTTTGTTCCTTGCCAGGAAAGCGATCGCGCTACGGTGGATCGACAGACGGCCCCCCACGGTTGAAACGTGGATAGCACTAGTTAACTCAGCTCTAGCGTACGAGCGAATTATTTATAAACACCGCAAATGCCCCACCAAATTTCACAAGATCTGGGGCGCGTGGTGTCAGTCGCCACGGACAATGGTTTGCCCTCAAGACCTACCCGACCCTATCTGAATGTGTCGCCCTGGGATGCCGAAACACCTCCTCTAGATGATCTCTTGAGATCTGAGCTTTGTATCATTGTCATGATGACAATACAGGAAGCTGTTGACCTGTGACCTTACTTCTTACCTGTGTTTGCCTAACCTAGCTGTAAAGTGTAACCTATCTTTTGCTGTATAATGTTGTATGACTTGGACAGCTGTCTGATTTGTTTTACCTATTGGTATGCGTTTCTTTGTGTATACCAGTATGTACACTTTAATAAAACTGAGTTAAAAAAAAAAACATACACGTCCCCTCCCCCACATAACATACAGGTCCCCTCCCCCACATAACATACAGGTCCCCTCCCCCACATAACATACACGTCCCCTCCCCCACATAGCATAGACGTCCCCTCCCCCACATAACATACACGTCCCCTCCCCCACATAACATACACGTCCCCTCCCCCACATAGCATAGACGTCCCCTCCCCCACATAACATACATGGCCCCTCCCCCACACAGCATGCATTGCCCCTCCCCCACACATTGCCCCTCCCCCACACAGCATGCATTGCCCCCCCACACACAGCATGCATTGCCCCTCCCCCACACAGCATGCATTGCCCCTCCCCCACACTACACACACAATTGCATGACCACCCCCTGCCCCCCCAAAGCTCTCCATGCCCCTCCCTCGCAAGGTAACCATTTTACCTGCATGTTCTAATTGTAGACTGAAGATGGATGTCACGTGTCAGTAGCCCCGCCCCTGAAAGGTCTGATTGGCTGCTGTCCTTGTCTGTCTCACCAAGCCTTTCCTCTCCTCATGGATGAGGGCTATAGTATGCTTGTCTGTGTGGTATCATGTGATCTCCCCCTGCAGGGCTGCTGGGGGTTGTAGTGCAGTCACAGACAGAAGATCTTTGGGATGGAAGTTGGAGAGAGCTACAGTCGCCATGATGCTGAGGCAGTGGTGCCTGTTGTGCCTCTTATTCCTGTCAGGCCGTCTCACCAGTCGCTGTGTACTCCCTCCTGTCACAAAATGGCGCCAGATTACCACAAGTAACTTAGTACCTCACAGTGTCCATAGTCCTATCCACACCTACACCTATATACTTTATAGAGGGGGCACAATGGCTGCCACCCACTGGGGTGATAGGGGGCTCTGTCAGTATTATGGGAGTAGTGTCAGTATTATGGGGGGCACTGTCAGTATTATGGGAGTAGTGTCAGTATTATGGGGGGCACTGTCAGTATTATGGGAGTAGTGTCAGTATTATGGGGGGCACTGTCAGTATTATGGGAGTAGTGTCAGTATTATGGGGGGCACTGTCAGTATTATGGGGGGCTCTGTCAGTATTATGGGAGAACTGTCAGTATTATGGGGGGCACTGTCAGTATTATGGGAGTAGTGTCAGTATTATGGGGGGCACTGTCAGTATTATGGGGGGCTCTGTCAGTATTATGGGAGTAGTGTCAGTATTATGGGGGGCACTGTCAGTATTATGGGAGTAGTGTCAGTATTATGGGGGGCACTGTCAGTATTATGGGGGGCACTGTCAGTATTATGGGGGCACTGTCAGTATTATGGGAGTAGTGTCAGTATTATGGGGGGCACTGTCAGTATTATGGGGGGCTCTGTCAGTATTATGGGAGTAGTGTCAGTATTATGGGGGGCACTGTCAGTATTATGGGAGTAGTGTCAGTATTATGGGGGGCACTGTCAGTATTATGGGGGGCTCTGTCAGTATTATGGGAGTAGTGTCAGTATTATGGGGGGCACTGTCAGTATTATGGGAGTAGTGTCAGTATTATGGGGGGCACTGTCAGTATTATGGGGGGCTCTGTCAGTATTATGGGGGGCTCTGTCAGTATTATGGGGGGGCTCTGGCAGTATTATGGGAGTAGTGTCAGTATTATGGGAGTAGTGTCAGTATTATGGGGGGCTCTGTCAGTATTATGGGAGTAGTGTCAGTATTATGGGGGGCACTGTCAGTATTATGGGAGTAGTGTCAGTATTATGGGGGGCTCTGTCAGTATTATGGGAGTAGTGTCAGTATTATGGGGGGCACTGTCAGTATTATGGGAGTAGTGTCAGTATTATGGGGGGCACTGTCAGTATTATGGGGGGCTCTGTCAGTATTATGGGGGCACTGACAGTATTATGGGAGTAGTGTCAGTATTATGGGGGGCACTGTCAGTATTATGGGAGTAGTGTCAGTATTATGGGAGTAGTGTCAGTATTATGGGGGCTCTGTCAGTATTATGGGGGCTCTGTCAGTATTATGGGGGCTCTGTCAGTATTATGGGGGGCACTGTCAGTATTATGGGAGTAGTGTCAGTATTATGGGAGTAGTGTCAGTATTATGGGGAGCACTGTCAGTATTATGGGGGGCACTGTCAGTATTATGGGAGTCGTGTCAGTATTATGGGGGGCACTGTCAGTATTATGGGAGTAGTGTCAGTATTATGGGGGGCACTGTCAGTATTATGGGGGTAGTGTCAGTATTATGGGAGTAGTGTCAGTATTATGGGGGGCACTGTCAGTATTATGGGGGTAGTGTCAGTATTATGGGAGTAGTGTCAGTATTATGGGGGGGCACTGTCAGTATTATGGGGAGCACTGTCAGTTTTATGGGAGTCGTGTCAGTATTATGGGGTGGCACTGTCAGTATTATGGGAGTAGTGTCAGTATTATGGGGGGGCACTGTCAGTATTATGGGGGTAGTGTCAGTATTATGGGAGTAGTGTCAGTATTATGGGGGGCTCTGTCAGTATTACGGGGGGCTCTGTCAGTATTATGGGGGGGCTCTGTCAGTATTATGGGGGGCACTGTCAGTATTATGGGAGTAGTGTCAGTATTATGGGAGTAGTGTCAGTATTATGGGGGGCTCTGTCAGTATTATGGGAGTAGTGTCAGTATTATGGGGGGGCTCTGTCAGTATTACGGGGGGGCTCTGTCAGTATTATGGGGGGGCTCTGTCAGTATTATGGGGGGCACTGTCAGTATTATGGGAGTAGTGTCAGTATTATGGGGGGCACTGTCAGTATTATGGGGGGCACTGTCAGTATTATGGGGGTAGTGTCAGTATTATGGGGGGCACTGTCAGTATTATGGGAGTAGTGTCAGTATTATGGGGGGGCACTGTCAGTATTATGGGAGTAGTGTCAGTATTATGGGGGGCACTGTCAGTATTATGGGAGTAGTGTCAGTATTATGGGGGGGCTCTGTCAGTATTATGGGGGGCTCTGGCAGTATTATGGGAGTAGTGTCAGTATTATGGGGGGCACTGTCAGTATTATGGGGGGCTCTGTCAGTATTATGGGGGCACTGACAGTATTATGGGAGTCGTGTCAGTATTATGGGGGGCACTGTCAGTATTATGGGAGTAGTGTCAGTATTTTGGGAGTAGTGTCAGTATTATGGGGGGGCTCTGTCAGTATTACGGGGGGCTCTGTCAGTATTATGGGGGGGCTCTGTCAGTATTATGGGGGGCACTGTCAGTATTATGGGAGTAGTGTCAGTATTATGGGAGTAGTGTCAGTATTATGGGGGGCTCTGTCAGTATTATGGGAGTAGTGTCAGTATTATGGGGGGGCTCTGTCAGTATTACGGGGGGGCTCTGTCAGTATTATGGGGGGCACTGTCAGTACGGGGGGGCTCTGTCAGTATTATGGGGGGCACTGTCAGTATTATGGGAGTAGTGTCAGTATTATGGGGGGCACTGTCAGTATTATGGGGGGCACTGTCAGTATTATGGGGGTAGTGTCAGTATTATGGGGGCAGTGTCAGTATTATGGGTGTAGTGTCGGTATTATGGGGGGCACTGTCAGTATTATGGGGGTAGTGTCAGTATTATGGGGGGCTCTGTCAGTATTATGGGGACACTGTCAGTATTATGGGGGGCACTGTCAGTATTATGGGGGCACTGTCAGTATTATGGGAGTAGTGTCAGTATTATGGGGGGGCTCTGTCAGTATTATGGGGGGCACTGTCAGTATTATGGGAGTAGTGTCAGTATTATGGGGGGCACTGTCAGTATTATGGGGGGCACTGTCAGTATTATGGGGGTAGTGTCAGTATTATGGGGGGCTCTGTAAGTATTATGGGGGCACTGTCAGTATTATGGGAATAGTGTCAGTATTATGGGGGGCACCGTCAGTATTATGGGAGTAGTGTCAGTATTATGGGGGGGCACTGTCAGTATTATGGGGGGCACTGTCAGTATTATGGGAGTAGTGTCAGTATTATGGGGGGCACTGTCAGTATTATAGGGGCACTGACAGTATTATGGGAGTAGTGTCAGTATTATGGGGGGCACTGTCAGTATTATGGGGGGGCACTGTCAGTATTGTGGGGGCAGTGTCAGTATTATGGGAGTAGTGTCAGTATTATGGGGGGCACTGTCAGTATTATGGGAGTAGTGTCAGTATTATGGGAGTAGTGTCAGTATTATGGGAATAGTGTCAGTATTATGGGGGGCACTGTCAGTATTATGGGGGTAGTGTCAGTATTATGGGGGGCTCTGTCAGTATTATGGGGGGCACTGTCAGTATTATGGGGGGGCTCTGTCAGTATTATGGGGGGCACTGTCAGTATTATGGGGGGCACTGTCAGTATTATGGGGGCTCTGTCAGTATTATGGGGGGGCTCTGTCAGTATTATGGGGGGCACTGTCAGTATTATGGGAGTAGTGTCAGTATTATGGGGGGCACTGTCAGTATTATGGGGGGCACTGTCAGTATTATGGGGGTAGTGTCAGTATTATAGGAGTAGTGTCAGTATTATGGGGGGCACTGTCAGTATTATGGGGGGCACTGTCAGTATTATGGGAGTAGTGTCAGTATTATGGGGGGCACTGTCAGTATTATGGGAGTAGTGTCAGTATTATGGGGGGCACTGTCAGTATTATGGGGGGCACTGACAGTATTATGGGAGTCGTGTCAGTATTATGGGGGGCACTGTCAGTATTATGGGGGGCACTGACAGTATTATGGGAGTAGTGTCAGTATTATGGGGGGCTCTGTCAGTATTATGGGGGCACTCTCAGTATTATGGGAGTAGTGTCAGTATTATGGGGGCACTGACAGTATTATGGGAGTTGTGTCAGTATTATGGGGGCACTGTCAGTATTATGGGAGTAGTGTCAGTATCATGGGAGTAGTGTCAGTATTATGGGGGGTTCTGTCGGTATTATGGGAGTAGTGTCGGTATTATGGGGGGCACTGTCAGTATTATGGGAGTAGTGTCAGTATTATGGGGGGCTCTGTCGGTATTATGGGAGTAGTGTCGGTATTATGGGGGGCTCTGTCAGTATTATGGGGGGGCTCTGTCGGTATTATGGTGGCACTGTCAGTATTATGGGGGGGCTCTGTCGGTATTATGGTGGCACTGTCAGTATTATGGGAGTAGTGTCAGTATTATGGGGGGCACTGTCAGTATTATGGGGGGCTCTGTCGGTATTATGGGGGGCACTGTCAGTATTATGGGGGGCACTGTCAGTATTATGGGGGTAGTGTCAGTATTATGGGAGTAGTGTCAGTATTATGGAAGTAGTGTCAGTATTATGGGGGTAGTGTCGGTATTATGGGGGCACTGTCAGTATTATGGGAGTAGTGTCAGTATTATGGGGGCTCTGTCAGTAATATTGGGGCACTGTCATTATTATGGGGGTAGTGTCAGTATTATGGGGGGCTCTGTCGGTATTATGGGGGCTTTGTCAGTATTATGGGGGTAGTGTCAGTATTATGGGAGTATTGTCAGTATTATGGGGGCACTGTCAGTATTATGGGAGTAGTGTCAGTATTATGGGGGGCTCTCAGTAATATTGGGGCACTGTCATTATTATGGGGGTAGTGTCAGTATTATGGGGGCAGTGTCAGTATTATGGGGGCAGTGTCAGTATTATGGGGGGCTCTGTCAGTATTATGGGGGGGGCAGTGTCAGTACTATGGGGGCAGTGTCAGTACTATGGGGGCAGTGTCAGTATTATGGGGGTAGTGTCAGTATTATCGGAGTATTGTCAGTATTGTGGGGGCAGTGTCAGTATTGTGGGGGCAGTGTCAGTATTGTGGGGGCAGTGTCAGTATAATGGGAGTAGTGTCAGTATTATGGGGGGCTCTGTCAGTATTATGGGAGTAGTGTCAGTATTATGGGGAGGCTCTGTCAGTATTATGGGGGGGGCTCTGTCAGTATTATGGGGGCACTGACAGTATTATGCGAGTAGTGTCAGTATTATGGGGGGGCACTGTCAGTATTATGGGGGGGCTCTGTCAGTATTATGGGGGCTCTGTCAGTACTATGGGAGTAGTGTCAGTAATATTGGGGCTCTGTCAGTATTATGGGGGCTCTGTCAGTAATATTGGGGCACTGTCAGTATTATGGGAGTAGTGTCAGTATTATGGGGGGCTCTCAGTATTATGGGCGCTCTGTCAGTATTATGGGGGCACTGTCAGTATTATGGGGGCACTGTCAGTATTATGGGGGCATTGTCAGTATTATGGGGGCACTCTCAGTATTATGGGGGCACTCTCAGTATTATGGGGGCACTCAGTATTATGGGGGCTCTGTTAGTCTTATGGGGGCACTGCCAGTATTATGGGTGTCGTGTCAGTATTATGGGGGCTCTGTCAGTAATATTGGGGCACTGTCAGTATTATGGGAGTAGTGTCAGTATTATGGGGGGGCTCTGTCAGTATTTTGGGGACACTGTCAGTATTTTGGGGGCACTGTCAGTATTTTGGGGGCACTCTCAGTATTATGGGAGTTATGTCAGTATTATGGGGGCTCTGTCAGTCTTATGGGGGCACTGACAGTATTATGGGAGTCGTGTCAGTATTATGGGGGCTCTGTCAGTAATATTGGGGCACTGTCAGTATTATGGGAGTAGTGTCAGTATTATGGGGGGGCTCTGTCCGTATTTTGGGGGCACTGTCAGTATTTTGGGGGCACTCTCAGTATTTTGGGGGCACTCCCAGTATTTTGGGGGCACTCTCAGTATTATGGGAGTAGTGTCAGTATTATGGGGGCTTTGTCAGTATTATGGGGGCACTCTCAGTATTATGGGAGTAGTGTCAGTATTATGGGGGCTCTGTCAGTATTATGGGGGCTCTGTCAGTCTTATGGGGGCACTGACAGTATTATGGGAGTCGTGTCAGTATTATGGGGGCTCTGTCAGTAATATTGGAGCACTGTCAGTATTATGGGAGTAGTGTCAGTATTATGGGGGGGCTCTGTCCGTATTTTGGGGGCACTGTCAGTAGAACCTAAGGTGGGTGGAGACTGTGACTTTATACTAAAGTCCTGCCTAGCACTATGGTGCTGTTATTTAGTTGTTGTGGCCTAGAAGCATGATCACAGCAGTTGAGGGTGCAGATAGCTCTTACACTCAGGCACACAGACACAATAAAGGACACAGAAGGTATTTCATAGCAAATGTCTTATATTTTATTTCCCATGGATAAGAGCAACGGCGCCTGCGTGAGAGCGGGCGTGTCACCAGCATTCTGTCTATATAGAAAGAGTAAAAAATAGCTTGCTCGGATAAGGTTATCTTTGTTATAAAATATAAAAAAATACGTTGAAGGAAGATACATATCATAGTAAAATAAAAGGAGATGAACGAGTTACCATCGACACATCGGCCGAGGAGCGATGGAGATGAAAACAGTCTACATTCTGCAAGACAAATATGGCGGATTTTTACACAGCGAGTCTTCAGGACTGGGATCAGTCTGAACATTATGCCGCTGTAGCGTCTTCACAATAGGGCTGTGGGCTATTTGCAGTTAACTGTAAAGCAGAGGTAAGCGGTCAGTGGCTGTACAGGAGCACTACTACTGTTCAAGACGCGCTCAAATAGACTAAACTGAACTAGAGCTGGAGGCAAGCCACCATGCCAGAGACCACCAGCCAACGGTGTTCAGGCCTGCAACTGGTAATGACACCACAGAACGTCAGCTGAGACACATCCTCTGCCTAACTAGAAGAGAGAGGACCCCACAGCAGAAATCATATGCTCTTAATGCCCTAAAAAATAAATGGAAACAGCGCAATGGCTGCATGTTGCTTACCCTTCACTGGTCACCATTCGTGGTGCAACATCCATGTCTTTGGCTCATTACAATATCTGATGAGGGACCCTTGCTCAGACTTAACAGGCGTCTCCCCCAAAGTGACTGATGGAATGGACGGTCACCTGTAGATGCAACATGGTCTCTTGGTTCATGCAAAGGTCTCATGCAAAGCTCCATGACTCTGATCCCGATAATCAGATGATGGATACGGGACAGTCTGCACTGACATCTAGATATCTGATCAGTTGCAGAGTATACTATGACCAGATATATGGAATAAGAGCCCAATGTGCACATCACAGCCTAAAGTCTGCTCTTATATGAAGATTGGATGATCACAGGATGTAAGGTAAGTCCACAGCAGGTTAGTCATTGGATACGGTTTCATTCGTCTGTATTAAGTGAACGTGATAACCACTACACTATGGAAAACTAAGGAAGAGCTGGGAGAGGTCGATATCTGATGCCATGTACTGGTCTGAGAAAAGGGCAGTAATAGAACCCTAAGCAAGTATGATGGAATCCACATGCTTAGAGGATAGTCACCCAGCCTTACTGCTTCACAGCAAATCCACAAAACTATAATAGCTTATGTTCTGCTTCATGACTTATCACATACATGATAGTAAAATATTTTATTGATGCCCAATATTTTTCTAGATCAAGTGGAGGTAAAAGTTCCCCTTCTCAGTGTGTACAATGTATGGAAACAATCATGGAGGCTAGGCTGCACCGACGAGGTCCAGGCCAACAGAGACAAAGCCTTTTCCATGTTTCTATAGATGGACTGAAAGAAAATGCAATGTCTCTGATCCCCCTCCCATCCTCTGATGATCATCTAGCAACATGGTCTCTGTACTTGTCCTGTATGTTCTCCTGTATGTTCTATCACTATTGTCTCTATACTTGTCCTGTATGTTCTATCACCATTGTCTCTATACTTGTCCTGTATGTTCTCCTATCACCATTGTCTCTATACTTGTCCTGTATGTTCTCCTATCACCATTGTCTCTATACTTGTCCTGTATGTTCTCCTATCACCATTGTCTCTATACTTGTCCTGTATGTTCTCCTATCACCATTGTCTCTATACTTGTCCTGTATGTTCTCCTATCACCATTGTCTCTATACTTGTCCTGTATGTTCTCCTATCACCATTGTCTCTATACTTGTCCTGTATGTTCTCCTATCACCATTGTCTCTATACTTGTCCTGTATGTTCTCCTATCACCATTGTCTCTATACTTGTCCTGTATGTTCTCCTTCTATCACCATTGTCTCTATACTTGTCCTGTATGTTCTCCTTCTATCACCATTGTCTCTTTTTATTTCGTCCTACGGCAGCACAGGTACACAATGCTGTGCTGCCTACGGACTCATAAAAAGAACAAATTTCGTTGAGTAAATTTTGACTTTTTATTTCGTCCTACGGCAGCACAGGTACACAATGGGTTAACTCAGTTTCCTCATCCTGCCAGGCAGAAGGAACAACATGTTTAAATGATTAGAGTAATTAACAATTAAGTGAACTCCATAAAAAGGACCCAGAGACCACACAATAGCGTGTCTTGTTTCTTCTGCAGGCAGGAGGGAAAGGAGTCGTCCCTCTCCACTCTTATATATATTAGCAGCGACAGTGCCGTTCAGGTCCCTGAGAAAGCCTGTCATCCCCCGTTCTCCTGTCAGTTCACCTGTGCAGTTGAGGTGTCCCAGGTATCGCTTGGTGACCGGGGAGGCCCAGTGGCTCTGTCTGCGGGGGTCCGCTGACTTCCGCTGTGCGGTCCGCCGGTGGGAGTTCATCTCAAGCTGACTCCCGGCGTTCGACCATGCTGCAGGGAAAATTCCAAGCGCCGCCTCCTCCATGCTGTATTTTCGTCAGACGTCGCATTACGGAGGAGTAGTGGGCGGGATCCCAGTACCTGAGGCAGTGTCCGGATTGGCTGCTACGTCAGACCAGGTACTGCGCATGCGTGATCGGCCTCTGGTCTGCGCCGGCGCTAGATTGTCTTCCCGGGCTACGGCATTTGTATTTAAATGTGCTGGCGGGCGGCTGCCTTTGCCAGCACTCTGCCGGGAGCACTCACTGTTAGATGCAAGGTATTTTCACAAAGGGATAGTCAGTTTTCCCTGTGTATTTAGGCTGCCTCTTGCTGTTATTTCTGTTTATTATGCTACGTTTCTCATCTCTGTTATTCTTACAGATGTCTACCAGAGATCATTCAGGCAAGAGAAGGAGCAAGGCTAAGCACAGAATGTGCTCCAATTGTGATCAACCACTGCCGGATGAATCTTCATCCCATATCTGTGATATCTGCGCTATGCCCAGAGAAGGTTCCAACTTTCAGTCTGAAGCCCAGAATTTTTTTGGATGGTTTAAATCCAAGATTTCTGATGTATTTAATGAAGCATCCCCTTCCAAATCTATAAAGAAACGTAAAACAGAAAGAAAGACATCTTCCTCGTCGGATTCAGACGGGATAGTGTTATCTGAAGGGGAAGTGGTCTCCTCAGATTCGGATACAGGGGCTTCAGAAGATTTCTTTCTATTTAAGAAAGATGACGCCAGCTCACTGATAAAATCAGTAAAAAGCACTATTGAAGGTGAACCTTCTTCCAGCGGGTTACCTAAAAAAGAAGGACTTTTTTATTTTCCCAGTACTCCTCATCGTGTTCTGCCATCCCACGAGCTGTTGAAATAATTTATGGAGATGGACTGGCCTAGGCCAGTCAAAAAGTCAGAAGCCAGTGCCCGCTTCAAGACGGTTTATAAACTTGATCCCAAGTGTTCTGCGGAAAACCCACCGAAAGTGGACTTGGCCGTTACACGGTTATGCAAAAAAGCGGTGTTTCCCATGGAGGAATCCTCTCTCCTGAAAGAACCCCTGGATAGAAGGGTGGAAGCTTCTCTAAAGCGCATCTATTCGACTGCAGTATTGAATGCTAAAGCAGCCCTGGCTTCGGTTCCTGTGGCAAGAGCCTTACGAGTGTGGGTCAGCCAACTGTCCAAGGACATTGCTAAAGGGGTACCACGGGAAGATCTTTTGAGAGACATGCCGGACATTAAAAAGGCTTGTGATTTCCTTGCAGATTTTCCTCTGGACTCTCTCAAACTCAGCTCTAAGACAATGACCATGTCTACAACGGCAAGAAGAGCTATCTGGATCAAAGAATGGGCGGGGGATATTTCCTCCAAAAACCATTTTTGCTCATTGCCCTTTCAGCCAGAAACTATGTTTGGGCCCCAACTAGACAAGATCTTGGACTCTATTAGCAAAGACAAGGGTCAGACTTTCCCCGAGCATACAAACCTACCAAGAGATTTCGGCCCTTTCGTAGGCAGACTCGCAGGTCACCAGTGGGAAGAAGAACCTGGTCTCAGAGGAATCAAGGAGGTTATAAACCAAAAGGAGACTCCAATGCTAGCTTCAAGAAAAAGCATTACGCGGACAATAAAGACCAAAAGGCATGACGCCAGGCCTTCAAGTCACCCAGTAGGAGCCAGACTCTCCAAATTCGCTCAAGCCTGGCTCAATACCACTACAGACAGCTGGGTCAGATCAATTATTACAAGGGGATACGCTATAGAATTCGCTCATACCCCTCCAACCGCGTTCTTTCTCAACACAGAAAAACCTCATCTCCTAAATCTCTTGCAGGAATTTATAGACAAAGGGGCATTGGAGCAAGTTCCTCTCCACCAGAGGGGTACTGGCGTGTACTCCAGGATTTTTGCCGTTCCGAAGAAGGAAGGAAGCTGGCGTCTGGTAGTAGACTTGTCAATCCTAAACAAATTTATCCACTGCAGGCACTTCAAGATGGAGAACATCAGATCGGTTATGGCAATCATCCAGCAAGACGACTTTGCAGCTACTCTCGATTTGAAGGATGCGTACCTGCACATCCCTATACTCAGACCCCACCACAGGTTTCTCAGAGTAGCAATCTCTCAGGCATGCCCTTCGGCCTTTCCACCGCTCCGAGGGTATTCACCAAGGTGATCGTGGTGTTAGCAGCAGCCCTCAGGTTACAAGGCATATTTGTCGTACCGTACCTGGACGACTGGTTCATCAAGGCGTCCTCTCGAGATGCTGCTTCTCCATATTCAAGCAACAGTGGATATTCTCCAGAACCATGGGTTCATCATCAACGAGCAGAAATCCAATCTGGTCCCGTCGAAATCCTGCAAATTCCTGGGGTTCGTCATCAACTCGGCAGTAATGAGACTTTATTTGACAGAGGAGAGAGCGAGGAATTTATCTTCAGAAGTCCAGTCTCTTCTATCAAGTCCCCAGAATTCCATCAGGACAGGGATGAGAGTCCTAGGGTTGATGACTGCCTCTCTGGAAGCGGTACCTTGGGCGAGGTCTCACATCAGACTGCTCCAGTCCGAGATTCTCTCTCAGTGGAACTGCCTCCAATCAGGACTGGACCAATCTCTGTCCCTCTCCGGTCGATGCAGGCAAGATCTCCTTGGGACAAAATCTACTGCGGGAGGTCGCTGTACAGTGCTCCCCAACTCGTTGTCACGACAGATGCGTCCAAATCAGGTTGGGGTGCTCATGTGGAGACCCTGTGGGTTAAGCAGAGATGGTCAGTCCAGGAGGGTCGGAGTTCATCCAATCTGAGGGAGTTGAGGGCGATTCATCTAGCCCTTCGTCACTTCTCATCCCTGGTCCATCAGAAGAATATCCTGATACAGTCCGACAACCTGGCTACCGTATTTTATGTGAACAAACAGGGCGATACCAGGTCCCCGGTTCTGATGGAAGAATTCAACTTATGTCCTGGGCAGAGGATCATCTCCTGGATATCAAAGCGATTCACATCAAGGGGGACCTGAATGTGACAGCGGATTGGCTGAGAAGGCACCAAATACTCCAAGCGGAATGGTGTCTCCATGCAGAATCGTTCGATTGGATCACAGAGAGATTTAGCATGCCAGAAATCGACGTCATGGCATCGAGGAAGAACAGGAGGGTGGACAGATTTTGTTCAATCTGCAAGACGGATGCGCCGGATTGGTTGGACGGCCTATCCTTCAGCTGGAGCAACCAGTTAATATATGTTTTTCCCCCTCTTCCCCTCATACCCAGAGTTCTGAGGAAGATACAAGAAGATCAGGCCAGAGCAGTGGCAATAATCCCTTTTTGGCCCAGAACTATCGAGGGGCTCTTACATAAAAATCCCTCTTCGCCCGAACCTGTTGTCCCAGAATGGCTTGCTACATCCAGCGCCTCAACATCTTCATCTTACAGACTGGTATCTCATAGGACATCTCTGACGCAACGAGGCTTTGCAAGTGACGTGATTGATATCCTGGAGTCATCACGAAAGCCTGCCACTATTAAAGTGTACGACAGAATTTCCAAGGTCTTCAAGTCCTGGTGTACACAGCACAACATCCTGGACCCGGATCTTCCAGACGCACTCAAATTCCTGCAACTAGGCTATACTAAGGGGCTAAAGTTCAACACTCTGAAAGTGCACTTCTCCGCTATCAATTATCTTTATGAAGGGAAATTCTCGAACCAGCCTCTTCTGCGCAGATTCTTTAAAGCCATCAAGAATCTTAGGCCACCTGTCAAGAGCCCTGTAGCCTCCTGGGATCTAGCCTTGGTCTTAGAAGCACTTTCATCCGCACCCTTTGAACCGCTACAGGAAGCCTCAATAAAATTCTTGTCATTTAAGACTTTATTCCTGGTGGCAATAGTCTCGGCAAAGAGGGTTGGAGAGATGCAAGCCCTCTCTCATGTAGAGCCTTACCTCCTGATTAACCAAGAAGGCCTTATTCTACGGACAAGACCAGGCTTTCTACCAAAATTTGCATCAGTAGACAATATTAATCAGGAGATTATCTTACCTTCACTATGTGAAAATCCTGAAGGGGCAGAGTAGGAGAAATTGCATCGTCTAGATGTCAAAAGAGCGGTCCTGACTTACCTTGATCGTACTAGCGACTTCAGATCTTCAGATTCTCTCTTTATCCAATTTCAAGGGCCCAACAAGGGGAAGGCGGCCTCAAAAGCATCTCTGTCACGTTGGATCAAGGATACCATAGCCGAATGTTATTTATGCCAAGATCAGCCTCTTCCATTGGGAATCAAGGCGCACTCTACTCGATCCACATCAACGTCATGGGCTGAGCTAGCCCAGGTTTCATTGGATCAGATCTGCCATGCTGCAACGTGGTCTTCACCATCGACCTTTGTGAGGCACTGCAAGATGGATGTTATCTCTAACAGCAGAGTGTTCTTTGGCAGAAAAGTGCTGCAAATGGCGTCCTCTAGTTAATTCCCCCCCTTTCATTTTTATTGCTTTGCTTTCCCATTGTGTACCTGTGCTGCCATAGGACGAAATAAAAAGTCAAAATTTACTCACCGAAATTTGTTCTTTTTATGAGTCCGTAGGCAGCACAGCATCCCACCCTAATAAATTTTGTTATTGCTGCAAACTAAACACACTATTGTGTGGTCTCTGGGTCCTTTTTATGGAGTTCACTTAATTGTTAATTACTCTAATCATTTAAACATGTTGTTCCTTCTGCCTGGCAGGATGAGGAAACTGAGTTAACGCATTGTGTACCTGTGCTGCCGTAGGACGAAATAAAAAGTCAAAATTTACTCAACGAAATTTGTTCTTTTTATGAGTCCGTAGGCAGCACAGCATTGTGTACCTGTGCTGCCTACGGACTCATAAAAAGAACAAATTTCGGTGAGTAAATTTTGACTATACTTGTCCTGTATGTTCTCCTATCACCATTGTCTCTATACTTGTCCTGTATGTTCTTCTATCACCATTGTCTCTATACTTGTCCTGTATGTTCTCCTATCACCATTGTCTCTATACTTGTCCTGTATGTTCTCCTATCACCATTGTCTCTATACTTGTCCTGTATGTTCTCCTATCACCATTGTCTCTATACTTGTCCTGTATGTTCTATCACCATTGTCTCTATACTTGTCCTGTATGTTCTCCTATCACCATTGTCTCTATACTTGTCCTGTATGTTCTCCTATCACCATTGTCTCTATACTTGTCCTGTATGTTGTCCTATCACCATTGTCTCTATACTTGTCCTGTATGTTCTCCTATCACCATTGTCTCTATACTTGTCCTGTATGTTGTCCTATCACCATTGTCTCCATACTTGTCCTGTATGTTCTCCTATCACCATTGTCTCTATACTTGTCCTGTATGTTCTCCTATCACCATTGTCTCTATACTTGTCCTGTATGTTCTCCTATCACCATTGTCTCTATACTTGTCCTGTATGTTCTCCTATCACCATTGTCTCTATACTTGTCCTGTATGTTGTCCTGTGCTTTTTCTGCTTGCTTTTCAACTTTGTAGGAGTTGTATAATGTTCCAATCGATACATTTGTTGGGGCCCTGTTAAATGTCAGTGTCGATGGTGCTTTCCTTTTACCTATAGGATTTGTTTTAGGAATGTAAATAACAATGAGGTTCCAGAATTGATTCCTTGCATTAGGTAATACTAGAATTTTTCCTCAACTCAACCAAGAGAAAATTCCACTATTAATATCATGATTCCCTTATGTGTGTGCTGTGTCATGGAGCAGACAGTTCAACCTTGTTTTATGTTCTATCTGGGGTTTGTGTATTTGCTATGACATAATAAAGCTGGTGATGTCCATCATGTTGATCAGGGGTTGTATTTACCCATATTTTTGTGCTGTAATCATTCTGCAGGATCATGTATCTGGCATACATGTCCACATTCTGAACATAAATAATGTACACCTATTACCTGCTCTGTAAGTTTCTTGGCTAAATCATTGCTTATAAATAGAACAGCAATGATATCTGTGAGAATGCAGCATGTCTATTCTGTATAGATCAGCGGTAATATAGTTGACAATGTAACCTGACTATTCACTAGAAAGAAGCGGTGACATTACTGACAATACTGCCTACCCATTCACTAGATATCAACTGTGAAATCATTGAGAATGCAGCGTATAAATTTACTAGAGAACAGTGACATTACTGAGAATACAGCCTATCCATTCACTAAAGAGCAACATAGCTGAGAATACAGCCTATCCATCACTAGAGATCAGCGGTGACATCACTGAGAATACAGCCTATCCATTACTAGAGATCAGCGGTGACATCACTGAGAATACAGCCTAGCCATCACTAGAGATCAGCGGTGACATCACTGAGAATACAGCCTATCCATCACTAGAGATCAGCGGTGACATCACTGAGAATACAGCCTATCCATCACTAGAGATCAGCGGTGACATCACTGAGAATACAGCCTATCCATCACTAGAGATCAGTGCCATCACTGAGAATACAGCCTTTCCATCACTAGAGATCAGTGACATCACTGAGAATACAGCCTATCTATCACTAGAGATTAACGGTGACATCACTGAGAATACAGCCTATCCATCACTAGAGATCAGCGGTGACTTCACTAAGAATAAAGCCTATCCATCACTAGAGATCAGTGACATCACTGAGAATACAGCCTATCCATCACTAGAGATCAGTGACATCACTGAGAATACAGCCTATCCATCACTAGAGATCAGCGGTGACATTACTGAGAATATAGCCTATCCATCACTAGAGATCAGCAGTGACATCCATTCACTAAAGAGCAACATAGCTGAGAATACAGCCTATCCATCACTAGAGATCAGCAGTGACATCACTGAGAATACAGCCTATCCATCACTAGAGATCAGTGACATCACTGAGAATACAGCCCATCCATCACTAGAAATCAGTGACATCACTGAGAATACAGCCTATCCATCACTAGAGATCAGTGACATCACTGAGAATACAGCCTATACATTACTAGAGATCAGCGGTGACATCACTAAGAATACAGCCTATCCATCACTAGAGTTAAGCAGTGACATCACTGAGAATACAGCCTATCCATCACTAGAGATCAGTGACATCACTGAGAATACAGCCTATCCATTACTAGAGATCAGTGACATCACTGAGAATACAGCTTATCCATCACTAGAGATCAGTGACATCACTGAGAATACAGCCTATCCATCACTAGAGATCAGCGGTGACATCACTGAGAATACAGCCTATCCATCACTAGAGATCAGTGACATCACTGAGAATACAGCCTATCCATTACTAGAGATCAGCGGTGACATCACTGAGAATACAGCTTATCCATCACTAGAGATCAGCGGTGACATCACTGAGAATACAGCCTATGCATCACTAGAGATCAGTGACATCACTGAGAATACAGCCTATCCATCACTAGAGATCAGTGACATCACTGAGAATACAGCCTATCCATCACTAGAGATCAGCGGTGACATCACTGAGAATACAGCCTATCCATCACTAGAGATCAGCGGTGACATTACTGAGAATATAGCCTATCCATCACTAGAGATCAGCGGTGACATCACTGAGAATACAGCCTATCCATCACTAGAGATCAGCGGTGACATCACTGAGAATACAGCCTATCCATCACTAGAGATCAGCGGTGACATCACTGAGAATACAGCCTATCCATCACTAGAGATCAGTGACATCACTGAGAATACAGCCTATCCATCACTAGAGGTCAGCGGTGACATCACTGAGAATACAGCCTATCCATCACTAGAGATCAGCGGTGACATCACTGAGAATACAGCCTATCCATCACTAGAGATCAGTGACATCACTGAGAATACAGCCTATCCATCACTAGAGATCAGTGACATCACTGAGAATACAGCCTATCCATCACTAGAGATCAGTGACATCACTGAGAATACAGCCTATCCATCACTAGAGGTCAGCGGTGACATCACTGAGAATACAGCCTATCCATCACTAGAGATCAGCGGTGACATCACTGAGAATACAGCCTATCCATCACTAGAGATCAGCGGTGACATCACTGAGAATACAGCCTATCCATCACTAGAGATCAGTGACATCACTGAGAATACAGCCTATCCATCACTAGAGATCAGTGACATCACTGAGAATACAGCCTATCCATCACTAGAGATCAGCGGTGACATCACTGAGAATACAGCCTATCCATCACTAGAGATCAGTGACGTCACTGAGAATACAGCCTATCCATCACTAGAGATCAGTGACATCACTGAGAATACAGCCTATCCATCACTAGAGATCAGCGGTGACATCACTGAGAATACAGCCTATCCATCACTAGAGATCAGCAGTGACATCACTGAGAATACAGCCTATCCAGCACTAGAGATCTGCAGTGACATCACTGAATATGCATCTATGTATTCAATCTCTTAGGCTACTGTGTATGTGCGTTTTGCAGTGTTGGCTTGCTGTATGTGCTGAGAAAACTTTCAGCACATCCATCAGACATATGTACAGGCCCTAAATCACCTGATGGAGGCCAAGAGTCTTACAAATACTGGTTTAATGCATTACAGTAGATCTACTGGCAGTAGACACTGATGCTAATGACTCAAGTCCAATGACTGCACAACCTCCTTAAAGGGGTTATACAATCCCTTTAAATAATGGCAGACTACTATATGATTGATTTGGGTCTGATGTCTGGGATGATCCTGGGAATTAGGGAGCTGCAGTGCTTTATTTTGAACATAGGGATGTGACCTCTGGGACCCTCACCAATCATAAAGAGGTTTCATATCCTTGCAATCGGCCATCGCTTCACAAGATGGGAATATGTAAGTAGGAAATTCTGCATCCCCATATACTTGTTCCTAACCCAGATGCCATGAATATCTCAAGGCTTTTTAGTTCTAAAAGCTGAAACTGTTCTATTATTGGTGTAGAGTAAGTACATGTCTGTAATAGGTGGGACTATGCCATATATGAGGATGCATGAAGAAATATTCTGCAGAGAGGTCAGCGGTGTAATAGTCTGCAGGATCCGTGGACAGTGATATGGTTTGTGGATTGTAATATTCTGTATATGAAGTGTAATATATCACACTATACCGATACACCCTGATGCATTCACCCCAATGTAATAACCCCTTGATTTTTTTTAACCCCAACCACCAGAGGGAGCTGCTGTGACTTTTATTGGCCCAGTCACAGGGTAACTCGCAGGTTCCCTTAATCGGTGGAGATTTATGGTGGCGGGCAGATAGCATGGAAGGTTTCATTATCATCACGGTTGTTTTTACACACACTGTAATGGTCTTTCAGACAGCTGCATCAATAACACAGGTATACACATTGCAATATATCAAGAAACCAGCTATGAATGAGACCAGCTAGCCATGACCAGTTTCAGGACCTCACAGCAATAGTATATAATGCTAATCTATTTCTAAATGTCTCTTCTATGAAAAGTTTACACGTTTCCTTTTTTCTGCATTCACTAAAAATTAGCACAAGGAGGCAGGCGCATTCAGCGAGCACAAGGAGGCAAGTTAGCTTAAAGAGAAAAAAAATAGCTTTGTGAATTTATTAGTAAAAATGAAGATCTTTGGCACTCAAACACTATAGTCATGGTTTTCTGCCACTAGGAGGCACCAAAGAGCTCTTGTGTGACAGCGAAGCCACACTCCCCATGTGACAAGAATGCAGTACTCCCCATGTGGCAGGGAAGCAGTACTCCCCATGTCACAGGAATGGAGTACTCGTCATGTGGCAGGGAAGTGGTACTCCCCATGTGGCAGGAAAGCCGCACTCCCCATGTCACAGGAATGGAGTACTCGTCATGTGGCAGGGAAGCAGTACTCCCCATGTCACAGGAATGCAGTACTCCCCATGTGGCAGGAAGGGAGTACTCGTCATGTGGCAGGGAAGCAGTACTCCCCATGTGGCAGGAAGGGAGTACTCGTCATGTGGCAGGGAAGTGGTACTCCCCATGTGGCAGGGAAGCAGTACTCCCCATGTCACAGGAATTGAGTACTCGTCATGTGGCAGGGAAGCAGTACTCCCCATGTGGCAGGGAAGCAGTACTCCCCATGTCACAGGAATGCAGTACTCCCCATGTGGCAGGGAAGCAGTACTCCCCATGTGACAGGAATGCAGTACTCCCCATGTCACAGGAATGCAGTACTCCCCATGTGGCAGGGAAGCAGTACTCCCCATGTGACAGGAATGCAGTACTCTCCATGTGGCAGGAATGCAGTACTCTCCATGTGACAGGAATGCAGTACTCTCCATGTGGCAGGGAAGCAGTACTCCCCATGTCACAGGAATGGAGTACTCGTCATGTGGCAGGGAAGCAGTACTCCCCATGTCACAGGAATGGAGTACTCGTCATGTGGCAGAGAAGCAGTACTCCCCATGTCACAGGAATGGAGTACTCGTCATGTGGCAGGGAAGCAGTACTCCCCATGTCACAGGAATGGAGTACTCGTCATGTGGCAGAGAAGCAGTACTCCCCATGTCACAGGAATGGAGTACTCCCCATGTGGCAGGGAAGCAGTACACCCCATGTCACAGGAATAAAGAACTCGTCATGTGGCAGGGAAGCAGTACTCCCCATGTCACAGAAATAAAGAACTCGTCATGTGGCAGGGAAGTGGTATTCCCCATGTGACAGGAATGCAGTACTCTCCATGTGGCAGGCAAGTGGTACTTCCCATGGGAGAGGAATGCAGTACTCTCCATGTCACAGAAATAAAGAACTCGTCATGTGGCAGGGAAGAGGTACTCCCCATGTTACAGGAATGCAGTACTCTCCATGTGGCAGGGAAGCAGTATTCTCCATGTGACAAGAATGCAGTACTCTTCATGTGGCAGGGAAGCGGTACTCCCCATGTGGCAGGGAAGCAGTACTTCCCATGTGACAGAAATGCAGTATTCTCCATGTGGCAGGGAAGCGGTACTCCCCATGGGACAGAAATGCAGTACTCTCCATTTGGCAGGGAAGAGGTATTCCCCATGTGGCAGGGAAGCAGTATTCTACATGTGACAGGAATGGAGTACTCTTCATGTGGCAGGGAAGTGGTACTCCCCATGTGACAGGAATGGAGTACTCGTCATGTGGCAGGGAAGCGGTACTTCCCATGTGGCAGATAAGAGGTCTCCCCATGTGACAGGGAAGAGGTCTCCCCATGTGACAGGGAAGCGGTACTTCACGTGTAACAAGGCATTGATACTCCCCAAGTGACAGGAATGCAGTACTCCTTATGTGACAGGCAAGCAGTACTCCCCTTGTGACGGGCAAGCGGTGCTCCCCATATGACAGAAACAGTGCTCTCTATTTGGCAGGCAAGCTGTGTTACATGCACATGTCCTACAGTTTAGTAGATTTGGCCCATTTCGCAGAAACCTCACATTTTAAGTCCCATCCTCTTGGGTAAAACCTCAGTAAGTGCAGCCTACACGTTCAAAACATAATAATGTCACCCTATAAAATGAAAGGGGTATTTTTCGTTAAAATACAGACCTCCTCTACCTCAGGAATCTGGGCCTGAGTCTTGTTTTAGAATGCAGTGGTAAGTTATGTATGAACAATACCGCTCCATTCTTTGTCTCAATCCTTGAGATTGCTCTTATGCCCTGTGGATAGGGCATAAGTGTTTTACCTTGGAATACCCCTTTATAGGGGTGGTCCCGTCCAGGGTTAGAGAAACATGACTCCTTTCATCCCAAAACAATGCCATATCTGCAATACCGGATGCAGCCAATGGAGGAAGGAAGCCATGTTTCTCTTACCCTTATCAACTCCTTTAAAAGGAATTTCCCATAGAGGACATGTACAGGATAGATAATGAGTGGTTGATCAGTTGGGGTCCGACTGCTTGGAACTACTGATCATAAGAATGTAGGTCCTGTGTGCTCCCTGCAACTCTGTTTAACTATGTGGACTTTACAAAGATGGTGGACTACAGCAATAGGCTATCTCTGTCCTGCCTGTAGGGTTTGATGAAATGGCAGTGTCTAACCTCCATTCTGTTTAAACAGAGAGACATAGAACCCCATTCTTGTGGCTATTGGGGGTCCCAGCAGTCAAGCCTAGAATCATCGGACACTCGTCATGTTTCCTAGTAAAGGTGGTATCTTTCATTGAAGATCCCCTTAAGAATTAGTTAAGAGTAGGAACTCAATTAGACTCTCTCATGGAGCCAGACCCTGTTGAACTGGGCAGCTTGACAATTTCAGCCACCAATAATCAGCCATGCAGTGCACCACTGCCACACAGACCCAGCCCTATGAGTCCGCTTCATAACTCAAAGGGTTCGTTCCAGGGGACTCCGTCATTAAATACTGCCAGGTGCTCAGTATTGGAATGCATTCCACCATTTTTGTTACTTCCCTCTCACTGGACTTGATAGATAATGATAGAAAATAGTCACAGCAACAGAGTAATCAGCTCTCTAATGTATGCAACGATCTGCTTTCTGTGACAATTGAGTAGGGAGCAGATGCTCAGGTTTTGATTGTTTTTAGCATAAATATATAAATATATTTTTATCTTTTTTGTGAAAATGGAGGGAAGGTGGATTGTAGCTCAGTTCCCTACTGAGTTACATTCCCTAGTCTACAGCTTGGGATCCTGGCTGTAGATGGATACACAGTGATTCATATACCAAACTCCACTGATCTGCCATAGTTCAACTTCTGGACCTGTTTGGGCCATAAGTCGTATTTTTTTTTTTTGGTTGTGTCTTGGTGCAAAAATACATACAGAAGTGGGGAGCGCCCACATTTAGCGCAGGTAGATGTATTTTGCGCAGTGGGTAACGGATTATGTGTCATCACCACCCCAAAGCTAATCAGGTACAGTTGCAGTACCACCTTTTGCGTCTCCTTTGACTTAGCAGTTTGTTGAATATAAGTGTAGCATATATATGCCAAGCACAGAAATTCAGTGTGTGAAAGCACAAGGACTTCCAAGTCCTTTTAATTGCAAGACCACCTGACGTCAACCATCTGATCAATCGATACCTCTAGAGCAGGACCTTATGATGACCTTACCACTAGGGAGTGCTCTTGGTTGTGACAGTAACGGCCTTCAATGTGCAGGCACTTATAAAGACATCTGTAAGAAGAGGATGAGGCCAAGACATTGGAAGGGGTTGAATTTGCTTGCACTGGCATTATCTCCCATGGAAGTGCCAGGACATTAGAGGGCAGTGTTAGAAGAAAAAGGACAATACTAGGAAGATCAGGGAAGGTGTTGGCAGGAGGAAGTAGGATTGTAACTGTTACTTCCCCGAAAGCATCACAGGTTACTTGGCAGTGAATGAGAAGGTGCGCCATAGTGTCTCAACCTTCAAGCAGTTTCTCATGTTGAGTGCCAGTTGGCTTTTCTACAAGATGTTCTACTCAAGGTTAGCTGAGATTACATGATATTTATGTAGCCAACATTCCTGACGTCTCCTAAGTAATCCTACTGAGGGCACAATATGACTTGGAGGTCTACCATCCACAACACAAGTCTGGCCAATCAGCAGCTACTGGAGCTGGTGTGTGGTGTTGGAAAAGATGCAGAACTTATCCCCATAGGACTGTCAGAGAGGGGAGTCTGTGGAGTTCCAACCGTGACTCCCAGAGCCCGTGACTCCAGTATGACAGACAGTAGGTGTTGCTGCTGCTGTCTTAGTGTGTCCACGATCAGGACAGGAAGAGTGTTGAAAGTGGAAGTGATCTGGTCCAGCTTAGTTTCTAGATTCCCAATCTGCTTCTCCAGATCCTCACTACGGTCATTGAGCTCGGTTATAAGATCATACATCACACTCTGCATCTGTGGATAATTTGAAAAATAGGGATTATATGTATTTTAAAAGGAAAACAATCTTGATGTGAAATCTTCCATCTCCAAATAGTGGATTGCGATAGGGGATACATTTGACTAAAACTAATCCATTCAATCTCAGAAAACATCTGGGATGGAGAACATTTAAAGGGGTTGTCCGGGGTGCAGAATACTTCCTTTCTTCTCACATCTCGGAAGGGTGGGTGTATATGTCAGTCATTGAGTGTGGGCAAAATCACTGGGATATACACACGCCCCTTCGTGTCTCAGAATTTATACGTCTAAGACATGGGAAGTGATTACAAGGAAACAGAAGGCATCAGTCTTTCTGGACAACCCCTTTAAATTGGGTAACACTAACCTCAAGAGACCACCAGACTTCACCATAAGCCCAATCTGTACAGATATTATTACCTCCATTGACAGATCCAACCACTTATGCTACATACAACTGACAAATTAATGATCAATGTGTTGATTCTGAACATGCCTATAATCTGACACCAGGTAAGGGTACTATTACACGGAACGATAATTCGGCCGATTATCACTCTGTGTAATAAAGACAACAATCAGCCGATGATCGTTGGCATCGGCTGATTGTTGATATAGGTTAGAACCTATAATTGTTGGGCACCGACCGCGCACCGCTACGTGTAATAGCGGTGCGCGGCCGGTGACTGACGATCTACATTACCTATCCACGCTCCGGAGCTGCTCATGCGGTCCGCTTCTCCCCGGGTCCTGCGCGCTCTTGCTTCAGAGCGGTCTGTCAGCTGACAGGTCGCTCTGCCAATCACAGGCCGGGACTGGGGGAGAAGCGGACTGCAGGAGTATGGATAGGTAAAGTATATAGTTAAAGCAAGGGCTGCAAGAACATCAGTAACAATGTCTTTGCAGCCCTTGTTAAACGATTATCAGGCCGTGTAATAGACCCAGTAAACGAGCGCTGATCTAGCATATCGGCGCTCGTTTACAGGTATTATCGGGCCCCCATTGGCCCGTGTTATACCACCCTAAGACTATGAAGTAGCTTTCTCTAAATAAACATTCCAACCCCCTTTGTTGAGAAGTCTTAATATTGTATACTTACTTTGGAAAGATCTACCAAGGTGTTTGCTTGATCACTCAGCTTCCTTTGCTCCATCTTCACACTTCGTAACCTGTAAAGCAAACCAGGGTGTTGCAGTCACTGACATATTGATGCAATCTACATCCAGAAGTTAGCGCTCACATAGCCATCTCTACCAGTTCTAGCCTAATTCTGAAAAATTTCTGAGAAGCTTATTGAGAACTTAATTGTGCCTAGAAGAGAAGGAAGGGAGAAAAGGACGATCAGCGTCAAAATATATGGGAACGTCCATTAAAATCAGCAACATGTGAAGCCTAAACCCAAATCAAAGACAAAGGATTCAGAGAAACACGGCTCATAAGGTCCATCCTTGTTCTGTCATCATGGCCGACTGTCGTTACTGCACCGTGTCGGGGTAATCGTATACACTGCTACTTACTGATGAATGGCCTGCAAAAACTTCCTCTGGTGCTTGCGGACTTTAGCGTGGTCAATCTTCTTCAGTAGTTTTGTGTGCTTATAAATCAGCCATGTTTCCCGGAGGACGTTGGCCGCTGCATTTTTTATCTGTAACATAATAATATGTAATGAATATAAAAAGGCCGACATTACCAGAACCAAATAGTGGTCATATTGTCATACATGATCATCATTCTTGTCTGTATGAGGCATTTTATACATATGAATATCAATACCCAAGTATGCAGTGCCAAAGTGCGTTCCCTAAAGCCTCAGAACTTTAGTAGTATCTAATAATGTCCAATAAAAATGCTAACTACCTATCTATGAATGATTCTGCGATGTTAGCAAATATCCCTGCAAGCCATATTTGCTCCAAACACACCCAGACATGGGACAGCAACAGCCATCCTATGTATACTATCTTAGGTATCTATAATAGCTGCAATATGCTGCCTGCACTCTTAGATTCTTGAAATAAGGAACAACAGCCATCTTTAAAGGGGTTACCCAGCAAAAATCTTTTTTTTTTCTTTTTTTTCTCAAATCAACTGGTTCCAGAAAGTTATATCGATTTGTAATTTACTTCTATTTTTAAATCAAGTTTTCCCATACTAATCTTCTGCTGTATATCCTGCAGGAAATGTTGTTTTCTTTTCAGTCTGACACAGTGCTCTCTGCTGCCATCTTTGTCCATGTCAGGAACTTTCCAGAGCAGGAGAAGTTATCTATGAGGATGTGCTGCTGCTCTGGACAGTTCCTGACATGGACAGAGGTGGCAGCAGAGACCACTGTGTCAGACTGAAAATAAAACATTTCATGCAGGACATGCAGCAGCTGATAAGTACTGGAATATTTTTAAATAGACGTAAATTACAAATCTATATAACTTTCTGAAACGAGTTGATTTAAAGGGAACCTGTCACGGGGGACGCGGGCACAGAGCCCGCCCGATTCCCCCGGTGCAGCCCCCGGATATTTACCCTTTCCGGCGAGTCCCGCTCCTGGAGCCGGTCCCGGGACGAAGATATCAGCACCCAAAGCCATGTGCACGCGCTGCAGAAATGAGTACAATGCCCATACAGAATTAATGGAGCCGTCATTCTCTATGGGCGTCGGACTTAGCTCAGCAGCACGCACGGCTTCGGGCACTGATATCTTCGTCCCAGGAGCAGGACTCGCCGGAAAGGTTGAGTATCCGAGGGCTGCATCGGGGGTCAGGCGGGCTCTGTGTACATGTAGCCTGAATCTGTAGACCAAAGCTGGTTATGTCTCTAAAGTGAAGCAGACATCAATGCCTGATAGTCAACTGGTGTACCACCACCACTACCATGCATCAATAGACATGCTACTGCTATACGCTTAAGGTTAAATATCCGAGGGCTGCATCTGGGGGTTAGGCGGGCTCTGTGCCCGTGTCTCCAGTGACAGGTTCCCTTTAAAAGAAATAGATTTTCACTGGATAACCCCTTGGTGTACCACCACCACTACCATGCATCAATAGGCATGCTACTGCTATACGCTTAAGGTTAAGTATCCAAGGGCTGCATCCCCGGTGACAGGTTCCCGTTAAAGGGATAACCACTTTAAACTAGTCAACAAATCATGTCATCACAGTCATCATCATCAATGTCCTCACCATCCATGGTATGTATCCACATTACCATCAACCCATCATCACCATGTCACCACTTCTACATCATGGTACCGCCCATCTCTTCTACATCATGTCACCACCCATCTCTTCTACATCATGCCACCACATATCTCTTCTACGTCATGTGACTACCCATCTCTTCTACATCATGTCACCATCTATCTCTTCTACGTCATGTAACCACCCATCTCTTCTACATCATGTCACCACCCATCTCTTCTACGTCATGTCACTATCCATCTCTTCTATGTCATGTCACCACCCATCTCTTCTACGTCATGCCACCACATATCTTTTCTACGTTATGTCACTATCCATCTCTTCTACGTCATGTCACCACCCATCTCTTCTACATCATGTCACCATCCATCTCTTCTACGTCATGTAACCACCCTTCTCTTCTACATCATGTCACCACCCATCTCTTCTATGTCATGTCACTATCTATCTCTTCTACATCATGTGACTACCCATCTCTTCTACGTCATGTCACTATCCATCTCTTCTACGTCATGTCACCACCCATCTCTTCTAAGTCATGTCACCACCTATGTCGTCTGCATCATGTCACCATCTATCTCTTCTACAGCATGTCACCACCCATCTCTTCTAAGTCATGTCACCACCCATCTCTTCTATGTCATGTTACCACCCATCTCTTCTACTTCATGTCACCATCTATCTCTTCTATGTCATGTCACCACCCATCTCATCTATGTCATGTCACCACCCATCTCTTCTATGTCATGTCACCATCTATCTCTTCTATGTCATGTCACCACCCATCTCTTCTATGTCATGTCACCATCTATCTCTTCTACAGCATGTCACCACCTATGTCGTCTGCATCATGTCACCACCCATCTCTTCTATGTCATGTCAACACCCATCTCTTCTATGTCATGTCACCATCTATCTCTTCTATGTCATGTCACCATCTATCTCTTCTATGTCATGTCACCACCCATCTCTTCTACGTCATGTCACCATCTATCTCTTCTATGTCATGTCACCATCTATCTCTTCTACAGCATGTCACTACCTATGTCGTCTGCATCATGTCACCACCCATCTCTTCTATGTCATGTCACCATCTATCTCTTCTATGTCATGTCACCACCCATCTCTTCTCTGTCATGTCACCATCTATTTCTTCTATGTCATGTCACCACCCATCTCTTCTATGTCATGTCACCATCTATCTCTTCTATGTCATGTCACCATCTATCTCTTCTATGTCATGTCACCATCTATCTCTTCTATGTCATGTCACCACCTATCTCTTCTATGTTATGTCACCACCCATCTCTTCTATGTCATGTCACCACCCATCTCTTCTATGTCATGTCACCACCTATGGTATCTACATCATGCCACCACCCATCTCTTCTACATCATGCCACCACCCATCTTTTCTATATCATGTCACCACCCATCTCTTCTATGTCATGTCACCACCTATGGTATCTACATCATGCCACCACCCATCTTTTCTATATCATGTCACCACCCATCTCTTCTATGTCAGGTCACCCCATGTCATCTACGTCATGTCACCACCCATCATGTAAACATCATGTTGACATCTACAACATTTGTCTCACGTCACCAGCAATCCATTCCATGTCTTTTCTGTCATCTGTCATCATCTCTCTTCTCTGCCCCATGTCATAACGCATCTGCACCATATCCACATGTACTGTATTTCATATACCTCATTTCATCTTTTTCACCCTATAAACAGTCGAAATCACAACTGAAGTAGAATGGGAATGGGATGATAGACACCAGAACAGTTCAAATATATATGTATATGTGTGTATATATATATATATATATATATATATATATATATATATATATATATATATATATCAGAAGTCACTGCTATTGTATTTTGTAGCAGAGGCCACAAGTAGCAGATCCTCCCGGTGTTACCAGCAGAGAGCAGCAGAGCATTGATATCGGGATGAGAAGACATGGATGGTTAGATGCATTTTACTCCTGTCTGCTCACTACATTTTTTTTCTTTTTGTGATCATATATACTTCTGCATTGCTGTGTCACGCAGCCTGGAGCCATCACTGTCTTGTCTTACAGCATTACAAGGCTATATGTAGTTTTTATATGTTTGACATTTTATAGCAGTCACTCATGTACATGTAGCCTGAATCTGTAGACCAAAGCTGGTTATGTCTCTAAAGTGAAGCAGACATCAATGCCTGATAGTCAACTGGTGTACCACCACCACTACCATGCATCAATAGACATGCTACTGCTATACGCTTCTGCACACAATTACCCTCCCCCTTTTTTTTAGTTATCTTACCCGTTTTGTTAACTGTGTATCCATCATGAAGTTATGGACGTGCTTTTCAGCTTTGGTAAGCTCCAGCTTTCGAGCAACCACAGCCACCACTAAGGCAGTACAACCAGCACCCTGCAGGGGGACATTCAGATAGAAGACATCTTTAATGCATTCACCATTTTTCTCCCTGGCTGAACTCAGCCCAACCCACCCAATTTTCTGCTTGCAAATTTCTGTCTTTTACTGACAAGGAGAACAGCAGGTTTCACGTCTCGAGGGAGCCCCACTCTATAACACTTCATTGTCTCTTTGCAGCTGCTTGGACTAGGAGATTTTGCTGCATTGTCCACTTACAGAGGCCTATCCTGCCCTAATACCTCTGCATTTGTCCAACTATATTAACAAGCCAGGAAATATGACATCATATTTTCAACAGTTGGTAGGAACACTGGGCTGTAGATGGCATGGGAGAATGCATGACATCATGATGAGCCACTGCATTTTCAGATTCATTTTTGTTACAAATCGATAAATAACCCAGTTGAAAAAGGCAGAATTATATTCTCTATGGCTCTATCATTTTCAGTGTCTTCCAAGACCCTCAAACCCTACAGGAAAGCAAGACTTTACACATGAATATGACTTTCCATGTCTGAGGTGGTAGCAGGAATATATTAAGCCATACTAAAGTTTTAAAGGGTCTTGTTCTGAAGTTGGATAGAATGGATGAAGACCTGTAGGAATCAGGCCAGCTGCTGGGCTACTGGGTCTGGTCACCTCTTTGGTCATTTTCCCATGGGAAGTAAATTCACAACAATGTCTTTGTCCAGGTCCACAGCTGAGATGACCTCACCAGAACCTTAGAGTTTTTTGTGCCTTGTTCGCATATTTTTTTTTTTCAACATTGTGGGTGACAGGGAAACACTTGTGATGAGCAGATGAATGAGCCTAATAGAGAACAGCTCATCTGCTCAGACCCCGATCGCCTCAATCCTTTAAATAGACACGTACAGACTGGCTGCTTCTCTCTTCTGAACCTGCCAAGTATTTTCTATGTCCCCATTGAAAGGCTTCCGTCTGGTTTCCCTCCTTCTCATTAAGCTCCATTCTTGTACGCTCCTAATTACGGGAACATCAAGCGCCAAGTTGTCATGTTATATTGTCTCTGGATCATCCCCCCTCCCTCGGTTTATAATCTATTTGTATACTGTACCTGCACCTATGACTGTAGCCCTCCACCCCCTTGTATAATACATTACAGTTTCCTACCCAAAGTCTATAATATTTGTATACTATTTCCACCTTGAAAGCCCTTTTTCTTAGTACTAATTATAGTAATGTGGACCCCACCCCTTTAATTTGCATAGAACATGTATCACTTATTGACGAGGACCCTCTTCCTATATTCTGGTGTACACTGGTGGTGTTGGGGCTTCCAGATAGGCATCCAATAGTCCTGTATAGCCCATACCCACTGTATAGTACAGGTGCACACCTTTCCCAGCATGTAATGAAAACACATGTTCGGCGGTTTGCAGGGAACAGAGAGTGTCCACGTTTTGTAGCGATTAGTTTTGTAGCGATTTATTCTTTCGTATAAATATCTTTCGTTCAAGACAGAAAATCATCTTTCATCGCTTTAGTGATTTATCTGTACTTGTAAAAGAACTCTTAATAGTTTCTTGTTCTCAATTAACAAAATGTCAAGTGACTGAACAGAAGAGAAAAAAATCCAGTCAGTATTTGGTGTGACCAGCCTTTGCTTTAAACATAAATTCTTGCATAAAGTCAGGAATTTTGTAGAATTATATTCAGATGTATGATTAACCAAACAGGTCATATTGATTATCATTTTCATATGTACCACACTAATTAACTGAAAAAGCTGTGGAGTAGGCTTAAAACTGGGTGAGGAACAGCCAAACTCTGATACAAAATTCAAGACAGCTTCATGTCACAAATCATACATGTCAAGACTGAGCACAGTAGCAAGACACAAAGTAGTTATACTACAAAGATTTCACAGCAGACAGGGGTCTCAAGATGATGTTGAAGCCTCTTTTAAAGAAGCACAACGAAAAAAGTGATGTTGAGGACCATAGATGCTTTTGTCAGCCACATCATGAAAGACATATCATGCTTACTTACTTCATCAAAATCAGATGTCCGGCTGCACCATTGACTAAGAAGTCTGTCCAGGAATTTTCTGCATGGGGGAATGGTGGCCAAAAGCCATACCTTCAATGTGTAAACAATGCCAAATGACTCAACTATGAATGAAAATTTAGGAAAGGGGGTCTAGAAAAATGGTAAAATGGTGAATATTTGGTAACTTCGCCAAAGGGCTGGAGAACACTGCAATAATCCGCAGGCAGCAGTGAAGCATTGTAGACTTTCAAGTCAGTGATGCATGGTGGAGGTTCCCCTAGAGTTTGTGGCTGCCCTTAAGCCAAAGGAATTGGTTTTGGTCAGGATTAATGATGTCCTCAATACTTAGAAATACAGACAGATAACAACCCCTAACATGCAACATCCAGCAAATGTCATTAAGAACTACAGCGTAAAGAAGGAGATCACATGAGGGTCCAGAAGCATCTGAGTAGCAACATTCACGTAACATCTGGGCTTATTCTCCAAGATGATGGAACAACCTCCCTGCAGAGTCCTCCATACACTGTGCGGGACCAAGAACTGAGGCTGAGGATAATGGAACAACCTCCCTGCAGAGTCCTCTATACACTGTGCGGGACCAAGAACTGAGGCTGAAGATGATGGAACAACCTCCCTGCAGAGTCCTCCATACACTGTGCGGGACCAAGAACTGAGGCTGAATATGATGGAGCAACCTCCCTGCAGAGTCCTCCATACACTGTGCGGGACCAAGAACTGAGGCTGAAGATGATGGAACAACCTCCCTGCAGAGTCCTCTATACACTGTGTGGGGACTGAGAAGAACTGAGGCTGAAGATGAATGAACAATCTCCCTGCAGAGTCCTCCATACACTGTGTAGGACCAAGAACTGAGGCTGAAGATGATGGAACAACCTCCCTGCAGAGTCCTCTATACACTGTGCGGGACCAAGAACTGAGGCTGAAGATGATGGAACAATCTCCCTGCAGAGTCCTCCATACACTGTGCGGGACCAAGAACTGAGGCTGAAGATGATGGAACAATCTCCCTGCAGAGTCCTCCATACACTGTGCGGGACCAAGAACTGAGGCTGAGGATAATGGAACAACCTCCCTGCAGAGTCCTCCATACACTGTGCGGGACCAAGAACTGAGGCTGAAGATGATGGAACAACCTCCCTGCAGAGTCCTCTATACACTGTGCAGGACCAAGAACTGAGGCTGAGGATAATGGAACAACCTCCCTGCAGAGTCTTCCATACACTGTGCGGGACCAAGAACTGAGGCTGAGGATAATGGAACAACCTCCCTGCAGAGTCCTCTATACACTGTGCGGGACCAAGAACTGAGGCTGAAGATGATGGAACAACCTCCCTGCAGAGTCCTCCATACACTGTGCGGGACCAAGAACTGAGGCTGAAGATGATGGAACAACCTCCCTGCAGAGTCCTCTATACACTGTGTGGGGACTGAGAAGAACTGAGGCTGAAGATGATGGAACAATCTCCCTGCAGAGTCCTCCATACACTGTGTAGGACCAAGAACTGAGGCTGAAGATGATGGAACAACCTCCCTGCAGAGTCCTCTATACACTGTGCGGGACCAAGAACTGAGGCTGAAGATGATGGAACAATCTCCCTGCAGAGTCCTTTATACACTGTGCGGGACCAAGAACTGAGGCTGAAGATGGTGGAACAACCTCCCTGCAGAGTCCTCCATACACTGTGCGGGACCAAGAACTGAGGCTGAAGATGGTGGAACAACCTCCCTGCAGAGTCCTCCATACACTGTGCGGGACCAAGAACTGAGGCTGAAGATGATGGAACAACCTCCCTTCAGAGTCCTCTATACACTGTGCAGGAACAAGAACTGAGGCTGAAGATGATGGAACAACCTCCCTGCAGAGTCATCCATACACTGTGCAAGGACTAAGAAGAACTGAGGCTGAAGATAATGGAACAACCTCCCTGCAGAGTCCTCTATACACTGTGTGGGGACTGAAAAGATTGGGGCTGAAGAAGATAAGAACAAACTACCTGTGGAATCTTCCATATACTGTGCAAGGACTGAGAAGAACTGAGGCTGAAGATGATGGAACAACCTCCCTGCAGAGTCCTTCATACACTGTGTAGGACCAAGAACTGAGGCTGAAGATGATGGAACAACCTCCCTGCAGAGTCCTCCATACACTGTGCGGGACCAAGAACTGAGGCTGAAGATGATGGAACAACCTCCCTGCAGAGTCCTCTATACACTGTGTGGGGACTGAGAAGAACTGAGGCTGAAGATGATGGAACAATCTCCCTGCAGAGTCCTCCATACACTGTGTAGGACCAAGAACTGAGGCTGAAGATGATGGAACAACCTTCCTGCAGAGTCCTCCATACACTGTGCAGGACCAAGAACTGAGGCTGAAGATGATGGAACAACCTCCCTGCAGAGTCCTCTATACACTGTGTGGGGACTGAGAAGAACTGAGGCTGAAGATGATGGAACAATCTCCCTGCAGAGTCCTCCATACACTGTGCGGGACCAAGAACTGAGGCTGAAGATGATGGAACAACCTCCCTTCAGAGTCCTCTATACACTGTGCAGGACCAAGAACTGAGGCTGAAGATGATGGAACAACCTCCCTTCAGAGTCCTCTATACACTGTGCAGGACCAAGAACTGAGGCTGAAGATGATGGAACCATCTCCCTGCAGAGTCCTCTATACACTGTGTGGGGACTGAGAAGAACTGAGGCTGAAGATGATGGAACAATCTCCCTGCAGAGTCCTCCATACACTGTGTAGGACCAAGAACTGAGGCTGAAGATGATGGAACAACCTCCCTGCAGAGTCCTCCATACACTGTGCGGGACCAAGAACTGAGGCTGAAGATGATGGAACAACCTCCCTTCAGAGTCCTCTATACACTGTGCAGGACCAAGAACTGAGGCTGAAGATGATGGAACAACCTCCCTTCAGAGTCCTCTATACACTGTGCAGGACCAAGAACTGAGGCTGAAGATGATGGAACCATCTCGCTGCAGAGTCCTCCATACACTGTGTGGGGACTGAGAAGAACTGAGGCTGAAGATGATGGAACAACCTCCCTGCAGAGTCCTCTATACACTGTGTGGGGACTGAGAAGAACTGAGGCTGAAGATGATGGAACAATCTCCCTGCAGAGTCCTCTATACACTGTGCGGGGCCAAGAACTGAGGCTGAAGATGATGGAACAATCTCCCTGCAGAGTCTTCCATACACTGTGCGGGACCAAGAACTGAGGCTGAAGATGATGGAACAACCTCCCTGCAGAGTCCTCTATACACTGTGCGGGACCAAAAACTGAGGCTGAAGATGATGGAACAACCTCCCTTCAGAGTCATCCATACACTGTGCAAGGACTGAGAAGAACTGAGGCTGAAGATGATGGAACAACCTCCCTCCTGAGTCCTCTATACACTGTGTGGGGACTGAGAAGATTGGGGCTGAAGAAGATAAGAACAAACTACCTGTGGAATCTTCCATATACTGTGCAAGGACTGAGAAGAACTGAGGCTGAAGATGATGGAACAACCTCCCTGCAGAGTCCTCTATACACTGTGCGGGACCAAGAACTGAGGCTGAAGATGATGGAATAACCTCCCTGCAGAGTCCTCCATACACTGTGTGGAGACAAGAGGGAAGCATGCGTATACCTATAGATGTAATAGAGACCTTAGTGTACAGCATTATCTCCACACCTAAAACTATTTCACAGCAAGACAGATAGATTAACACTGGGTGACATCAGATTAAACAATGCTATAAATCCTGTCAAAATGGCAGGACAAAGAAAGATCTACAGGCCTAATGGCAGAGATCTTGAGGGTCCATTGTGCTCTGCAGGCACTATGTAAAGAAAGGATATTATTTTGTTACAGAAGAGGTTTAGGCCTCCATTATGGACTCTGCTTTATACTTTGCCGTCTCCATAATTGTTAAATGAAGTGAAGAATGCCTCAACGCATGTCTGCAGCCAGCAGCGTAATGAGATTTCTTCCCGGGCCTGGTCAGAGAGCGTCTTGTGGCACGTCCGACAATCAGAAAATCTCTGCAGAATTCCCTCCACTCTCATCTGTGCTTTGCAGTAAAGCAATAAGTAGGTCAGAAAATCGGATGGGTGACAATTCATACAAAATTTATAGTTCCTCCAATTAGAGGGATGTGAAGGCTGTGAGGAGCGGGGACCATGGCTGAATCCTATATGTTCCAATTGGCACACTGGGCTCTGGAGATTCAGACATCTGGTTATGTAGAACAATGAAAACTGTCATGTATTACTGAATGAGTCAGAGGATGATGGAAAAAGGATCTGCAGGAGGCCTGAGTGACTGGAAAAAGTCCTATACATCCATGACACTTGTGACTTCCAGGAAGTGTTTCCACCATATGAAAAGAAACAAAAACATTTAAGGGGTTTTCCCCATTTACAAAGTTATCACTGTTATTAAAGTTATTAATGAAATACTTGAATCCACATTCTCCAGAATGTTCCAGCAGATGGGAAAAGCCCTTTAAGGGTGGGTTCACACTGAGGAATTCTTGCGGATAAATTCTGCGGAATTCCGTCGGCTGTACGTGCTCACGGCCGCGCGCCTCTCCGCCCATGCCATAGACACCATTCTATGCACGGGCAGATTCCGCATTCCGCCGAAAGAATTGACACGTCAATTCTTTCGGAAGAATGCCGAAACAGCCGGCCCATAGCATGGTGTCTATTGAGCCGGCGGAAAAGTGCGCGGCTGTGCACGCGTACAGCCAACGGAATTCCACAGAATTTATCAGCGAGAATTTCTCAGTGTGAAACAACCCTAAGGGTACAAACACACACGGCATATACGCTGCGTATTTACTGCTGCGATACGCAGCAGATACGCAGCAGATTAGATCTAAATAACTGAACACAGCATCAAATCTGCACCACCAAATCTGCTGCGTATCTGCTGCATATCTGCTGTGTGTGTTTGCACCCCAAGGCTGCAATCAAAACTTTATAGACCTAAAATTTCAAAACCTGCTTGTTCGGCGTCTTAAAGGCCCTATTTACACCAAGCGAATATCGCCCATACTTGGGCGATTACCAACCGTTCCGGCCGATACCCGCTTAGTGTAATAGGTCATGTAAAAAGGCAATAATCAGCCCACAGATCGTTGTCTTTAAAGATATTGTAAAAAAAAAGATAACAACAGCGACGGTCTGCTGGCTGTCGCTCTCTTCAATCTGCTGCCCAGACAATCAGCTCCCCACTTCTCCCCACTCGCTGTCTGTGCATGTAATAGCCCAGACAGCAAGCAGGGAACGAGAGGTAAGCGAGCACTGACCTGACAGGTCGGCACTCGGTTACTCCTCACATTGTGCCGTGTAATATGGCCCTTTCTCTGATGCTTTGAACCCTAGGAGAGCAACCCAGATTGTTATTTACTATTGAAGTATTTTGGCCCAATTCTGTTACACCACATGCATTTTCAACACTTTTGTTAGCATGGCAAAAAACAGATTTGAAAAAGGAGCGTGGCATTGATAAAAAGGGGCATGGCTTTGGGTGTGGCAAAAATGTTAAATTCTGGTGTATGTTTAAAGGAGTACTTTGGCCCTTTTTGAATTTTTTTTTTAGCTATATCTGCCCTTATATACTAATATGTTTAAAGGGGTACTTTGGCCCTTTGAATTTTTTGGGTGGGGATGCACTGCCAGGGCGAGGCCAGGGGGTCATCTTTGGGTGGCAATGCACTGCCAGAGGGTGGGGGAGGGGGAGATAAAATAGTGGCAGACTCTGCAGACCTGAAAAATCACTGAACATGTGAATGAGGCCTCCTACAGCCCAAACTCCAGCTTCAGTGAGTAAAATGGAATCAGCTGAGCCTGATTCTGATTGAAGCAAAGCATTGGAGGGGGCAGGCATAGGGCCTCTATACATTTACTTTCTTTTCAAATAATGGATGAAATATGGAGGATAAAGCAATAGGGAATTAGACAGTAATGGCTGTTTTAGTTCATATGGTGTTTGAGTATATTAAAAGATATATATATGTACACCTTTAAGGAGTGCCCAATGGCTGCAAGCAAAAGGGTGAGCGGCACCGTCGTGTAGCAACGTTAATTGCATTGCTAGTGAAAATTGAAAAGAAAACAGTGATTAAGCCCATTTACAATGTGACAAGAAAAAATGTTCCACTTCGCGCGGGGATAGATACCAGAGGCAACGCTGCGGCCTGCTTTGTTGCCATGACAACACAGCTGTAAGGCCTACCGCTAAGGGCTCATTACCCACCAAACAATAATAATAAATCCGTGAGAGGGAAGCCACCAGAGGAAATAAGGTTGAAAGGAAGGGAAAACCCTCACATGAAATGACTCAGCTACAAAATGACATTAATTATACAATAAAAAAGAACGGCACAGGGCATTTCCAGTGCCGGGAATCGAGAAAAACAGTGAGCTGAGAGAGAGAGATGGTGAAAAAGACAGGGAGAGAGAACGACAGGGAAAATAGAAGTTCCGAAAGGAAAGCTGCAAAAATAATTACTGCTGGAATCCGGAGGGAAGATAATTGGAGGCCGGAATTAGAACAAGATATTTTTAATCAACGGGAGGCTGATTATATACTGCAGGCTGCTGAGACCGCTAATACCGAAAAAGAGGGACGCCTTCAAAGACACGCTGTAAGTATAGCCGAAGAGCCGCTAACATATGGAACGGCAGAGCAATCAGCTGACACCTCCCTATTGTCTGTCTCCTGCTTTGCTGCTGTCTACTGAAGCACAAAAAACAACAAATAAAGTTGGAGCCTTTTTGAAACTGAAACTGCTAAACTGTGTACCCATTCTGGTAGCTTGAGCACTATATACATTTAAGGGTGGTTATACAAATATCCTTTGCAGTAAAAGGAAACTGGTTGAGATGAGTGACCTGAAAGAAATTGTTTGGTGTTTGATTCAGTCCTGCTCCTGCAATGGATATTTTAGAAAATTTATAGCAAATACGACTCTTTTTGAACCAATTCATTCATCAAGAAACCAGGAAAAACGTTTGGGTGACTGCCCAGCAACAGGTGCAGCTGCTGCTATTGGGTGACAAGAATAAGCAAGTTGCGCAAAGAATTTCTGTCTGCTGCAATGCTCAGGCTCTTCTTTTGGGGAGCATATATTTGTTACTACTGTGAGGTGGGGTTCATTGTCACCCTGGCACATACGTTCTGCTCTTCTGCTAGACATGCAGGTTAGTCTTTCTGAAGGATGGTAGTGGAAAGCAAGAAAAGTCACCCCACTAAATCCAGCATAACTATTTTTTCTCCTCTGAGGTCAGATGCTCTGGCAGACCTCATCTCAGTTCCTAACATTCATTTTTTGGATATTGGTGACTGCAGTCACCCTTTGCCAACCCTTTATTATTATTAATATTATTATTATTTATTTATAAAGCGCTCTTAATTCCAGAGCGCTATACAATAGATAGCGGTAACAAACAGGAACATTACAAGGTCAAAACACATTACATGAAGGCAAATGGCAGACTGGTACATGGGGGAAGAGGACCCTGCCCGCGAGGGCTTACAATCTAGAAGACCCTTGTATTAAACTCACTTCTTACCATGATGCCAGTTAGCAGACAAACGCCCTTTCCACAATAGGTGTTTGGCACCATGTCCCCGTAACCAATGGAGAGGAATGTTATGGAAATCAACCACATGGCACCTAAGAAGTTGCTGGTGACATCCTGCTGGTCATGATACCTATTGATGAGAGAGACAAATTCAGGTTAGAACATGGCATCCAGTAACCCCATGTAATCTGCACTTGAAGTGGCAACCGCTCAAGCAATGATTCAACTGATATCATTTGCATCATCATTCAAAGGGGTTGTGGAACCTGTACTGGGACCATTACTGATTAACCTGTTCATAAATGATGCAGTAGTTAAAGGGAATCTGCCAGCTGTAATTCATGTTTCAAAGTGCTGACACTATTAGGGTACAAACACACACGGCATATACGCTGCGTATTTACTGCTGCGATACGCAGCAGATACGCAGCAGATTAGATCTAAATAACTGAACACAGCATCAAATCTGCTGCGTATCTGCTGCGTATACGCTGTGTGTGTTTGTACCCTTAGATAGGTGTTAGGACAAGGATATACATGGTATTTTTTATATATCCAGCTGTGCTTCCAGAATTTAAACCAATGTATTAATACAAAGAGGCTTTTCCAAACTCCGGATCTGCTAGAAGTTAGAATGCTCCCGTCCACCCCATCCCTGCTTGATTGATACTTGGAAACTAAGGGTGACTTTACACATAGAGATTTATCTGACAGATTTTTAAAACCAAAGCCAGAAATGGATTTGAAAAGAGGATAGATCCCAGTCTTTATTTTATGACCTGTTCTCTGTATATAGTCTGTTCCTGGCTTTGGCTTCAAAGATCTTTCAGATAAATCTCTCTGTGTAAACGCACCATAAGTTTTAAGCAGGATCAGGTAGGGGAGGGAGGAGATGTTACATCTTGCTGCACTTTAGGAGCTCGGAAAAGCCTCTTTGACTCTTTGTACTATAGAACAAAAGCATTTTTCTATGTTTTGGAAGCACCGACATATATATGAAAGGTACCATGTGTTTCAGTGACCTAACAGCCATATAATAGTGTCAGAAGTTTGGAATGTGAATTACAGCTGAAAGATCCTCTTTAAAATGTATTTCCAGAAATGGTCTTGGCTGCCTGTTCTTTAAAGGGGTTATCCAGCGCTACAAAAACATGGCCACTTTTCCCCCTATCTTGTCTCTAGATTTGGTAGGGTTTCAAACCCAGTTCCATTGAAGTAAATAGAGCTTAATTGCAAACCGCACTTGAACTGGAGACAAGAAAGGGGGAAAAGTGGCCATGTTTTTGTAGTGCTCGATAACCCCTTTAAATATTGGTGCGGGGAGACACAGCTCACAAGGCAACCATGTAATGCCCAGTGAATTCTGTGCACAAGTCCATTTCTTTTGAACAGGGCTCATGCATGTACTCCATTGGCATCAAATTCCTGAACAACTGCACCATTCAGCATGAGCTGCGTCCCCCCACTCAGATCTTTGCAAAACAGACAGGAGACTAAAGGCCCTGTTACTCAAAGACATAATCGTCCGTATTCGGACGTTACCGATCGTTATGGCCGATAATCGCTTTGTGTAATAGAAGACAACGATCAGCCGACGAGTCGCTCAGTGCAATAGTAGCGCCGGCAGCAGACATCCGCTGTCTCCTATGGGCTCCCCCCCCCCCCCCCCTGAGCTCCACGCGGCCCCCCTGCTCTAACCCACTCCTCCTCGCTTGTTGTCGGCATGTATAATAGCGCAAGCAGCAGGCAGGGGAACGAGGACCAAGCTAGCGCTGACCTGACAGGTTGGCGCTCACTTGCTTTTCACATCGCCTGTGTAATAGGGGCTTAACTCTGTGGACTTTTTAGGCTGGATGTGCACACTAAATAGTGGCCAAACTCACTCATTTCAGTGTGACCAGACCACCACCCAATGTGTAAAACAATCTGCTGACTCTTGGATAAGAGAAAAATCAGACATTTTGAATTTTTAACTGCACAATCATTGAGTTGTTGGGAAGTCGTTGCCAGCCAAGTATGCATGTGTATGGAAGGATTGGGAGAGAGAGCTGTTGGCTGAATAGAGTGGCAGCTTTAAGGTCTTAGAGCCCTATTCCACGGGCCGAGCAACGATGTAAACGAACGCCGATCAAGTTTACTGGGCCTATTACACGGCCCCGATGATCGTGAAACAAGGGCTGCAAGGACATTGTTACCGATGTCCTTGCAGCCCTTGCTTCATACATTACCTGTCCGGGCTGCAGGTCTTCTTCTCCTGGTCCCATGCAGCAGCATCGGCTTTGGAGCGGAGCTGTCTGAACTGACAGACCGCTCAGCCAATCACTGGCCGCGGCGTTTCCGGACAGTGATTGGCTGAGCGGTCTGTAAGTTCAGACAGCCCCGCTGTGAAGCCGATGCTGCCGCGTGGGACCGGGAGAAGAAGACCTGCAGCCCGGACAGGTAATGTATGGTTCTGCAGAAATCGACGGTTGCCACTGCGCACCGCTATTCAACCGTAGCGATGCGCTGGTGGCGAACAACGATTTTAGGGCTGAACCTAAATGAACGATCAGCCGATGACACGATCATCAGCTGATCGTTCTCTCTATTTCACGCAGCGAAAATCAGCCGAATGGGGCCGATTCGGCCGATAATCGCTCCTGGGGAATAGGGCCCTTAATACACTGGATACAGTCAGACGAAACCTGCCGCCAGCAGCCATTAGTATAAAGCGTATGGGAGTCTCCCCTGGAGATGATAGGGGTTGGGCATGATACATGATTTTCACTGCCCAATCCCAAATGATCATTTGGGCTGACAGTTATTGACTTGATAGTACTTCCCTGTTTTTGAAGAGTACAGAAACTTCTCTAATGTTGTAGACACAGTATGCAATGTCATATCCTCACAAAGTGACCTGGAATCTGGCCAGATGGACAGCAAAAAGAGCAGAGGAGGTTCACTATGGAATGGATGGCGTATAGTCTATTCTTATTTTTCATTATAAGGGGTGCACAGTAGTGGAGAAAAAAAAAATAAGAAAAAAGGGGAGGGTTGAATGAGGATATACAGTGTAGGTCCCTTTCTGACAGGATAAACTCTGATTATCAGGTAGTAAGCTTGTGTGATCCTACGATCGTATGGGATTTATTCTGGATTTATTTTGGATAACAGGTCTGCACATTTCAAAAAAATATTTCATTCTGGATTCTTTTTGCAATGAGGTGTTAAGTCCATCCTTGGTTTCTCTAGGAACAGATGAAATGTCACAAGGTCTGGGAGTCGCCATGGTCGTAAAATAGTTTTACACGCTGCTGCAGGTATACAAAAAATGAGACGTGTCTGCAGTGGAGAAATGCATATACCTGAGACTGAGAAATGCATGAATCTGAGACTGGGTATCTGAGACTGGGTATCTGATAAATACATGTATCTGAGACTGGGTATCTGAGAAATACATGTATCATAGACTGGGTATCTGAGACTGGGTATCTGAGACTGGGCATCTGAGACTGGGTATCTGAGACTGGGTATCTGAGAAATACATGTATCATAGACTGGGTATCTGAGACTGGGTATCTGAGAAATACATGTATCTGAGACTGCGCATCTGATAAATACATGTATCTGAGACTGGGTATCTGAGACTGGGTATCTGATAAATACATGTATCTGAGACTGGGTATCTGATAAATACATGTATCTGAGACTGGGTATCTGATAAATACATGTATCTGAGACTGGGTATCTGAGAAATACATGTATCATAGACTGGGTATCTGAGACTGGGTATCTGAGACTGGGTATCTGAGACTGGGTATCTGAGACTGGGTATCTGAGATTGGGTATCTGAGACTGGGCATCTGAGACTGGGTATCTGATAAATACATGTATCTGAGACTGGGTATCTGAGACTGGGTATCTGAGATTGGGTATCTGAGACTGGGCATCTGAGACTGGGCATCTGATAAATACATGTATCTGAGACTGGGTATCTGAGAAATACATGTATCTGAGACTGGGTATCTGAGACTGGGTATCTGAGACTGGGCATCTGAGACTGGGTATCTGATAAATACATGTATCTGAGACTGGGTATCTGAGACTGGGCATCTGAGACTGGGTATCTGAGAAATACATGTATCTGAGACTGGGTATCTGAGACTGGGCATCTGAGACTGGGTATCTGATAAATACATGTATCTGAGACTGGGTATCTGAGACTGGGTATCTGATAAATACATGTATCTGAGACCAAGCATCTGATAAATACATGTATCTGAGACTGGGTATCTGATAAATACATGTATCATAGACTGGGTATCTGAGACTGGGTATCTGAGACTGGGTATCTGAGACTGGGTATCTGAGACTGGGTATCTGAGATTGGGTATCTGAGACTGGGCATCTGAGACTGGGTATCTGAGACCGAGCATCTGATAAATACATGTATCTGAGACTGGGTATCTGAGAAATACATGTATCTGAGACTGGGTATCTGAGACTGGGTATCTGAGACTGGGCATCTGAGACTGGGTATCTGATAAATACATGTATCTGAGACTGGGTATCTGAGACTGGGTATCTGAGACTGGGTATCTGAGACTGGGTATCTGAGACTGGGCATCTGAGACTGGGTATCTGATAAATACATGTATCTGAGACTGGGTATCTGAGACTGGGTATCTGATAAATACATGTATCTGAGACTGGGTATCTGAGACTGGGTATCTGAGATTGGGTATCTGAGACTGGGCATCTGAGACTGGGTATCTGAGACCGAGCATCTGATAAATACATGTATCTGAGACTGGGTATCTGAGAAATACATGTATCTGAGACTGGGTATCTGAGACTGGGTATCTGAGACTGGGCATCTGAGACTGGGTATCTGATAAATACATGTATCTGAGACTGGGTATCTGAGAAATACATGTATCTGAGACTGGGCATCTGAGACTGGGTATCTGAGACTGGGCATCTGAGACTGGGTATCTGAGAAATACATGTATCATAGACTGGGTATCTGAGACTGGGTATCTGAGACTGGGTATCTGAGACCGAGCATCTGATAAATACATGTATCTGAGACTGGGTATCTGAGAAATACATGTATCTGAGACTGGGTATCTGAGAAATACATGTATCTGAGACTGGGTATCTGAGAAATACATGTATCATAGACTGGGTATCTGAGACTGGGTATCTGAGACTGGGTATCTGAGACTGGGTATCTGAGAAATACATGTATCTGAGACTGGGTATCTGAGAAATACATGTATCATAGACTGGGTATCTGAGACTGGGCATCTGAGACTGGGTATCTGAGACTGGGTATCTGAGACCGAGCATCTGATAAATACATGTATCTGAGACTGGGTATCTGAGAAATACATGTATCTGAGACTGGGTATCTGAGACTGGGTATCTGAGACTGGGCATCTGAGACTGGGTATCTGATAAATACATGTATCTGAGACTGGGTATCTGAGAAATACATGTATCTGAGACTGGGCATCTGAGACTGGGTATCTGAGACTGGGCATCTGAGACTGGGTATCTGAGAAATACATGTATCATAGACTGGGTATCTGAGACTGGGTATCTGAGACTGGGTATCTGAGACCGAGCATCTGATAAATACATGTATCTGAGACTGGGTATCTGAGAAATACATGTATCTGAGACTGGGTATCTGAGAAATACATGTATCTGAGACTGGGTATCTGAGAAATACATGTATCATAGACTGGGTATCTGAGACTGGGTATCTGAGACTGGGTATCTGAGACTGGGTATCTGAGAAATACATGTATCTGAGACTGGGTATCTGAGAAATACATGTATCATAGACTGGGTATCTGAGACTGGGTATCTGAGACTGGGTATCTGAGACTGGGTATTTGAGAAATACATGTATCTGAGACTGGGTATCTGAGACTGGGTATCTGAGACTGGGTATCTGAGAAATACATGTATCTGAGACTGGGTATCTGAGACTGGGCATCTGAGACTGTGCATCTGAGACTGGGCATCTGAGACTGGGTATCTGAGACTGGGTATCTGAGACTGGGCATCTGAGACTGGGTATCTGAGACTGGGTATCTGAGACCGAGCATCTGATAAATACATGTATCTGAGACTGGGTATCTGAGACTGGGCATCTGAGACTGGGCATCTGAGACTGGGCATCTGAGACTGGGTATCTGAGACTGGGTATCTGAGACTGGGCATCTGAGACTGGGCATTTGAGACTGGGCATCTGAGACTGGGTATCTGAGACTGGGTATCTGAGACTGGGCATCTGAGACTGGGTATCTGAGACCGAGCATCTGATAAATACATGTATCTGAGACTGGGTATCTGAAAAAATACATGTATCTGAGACTGGGTATCTGAGACTGGGTATCTGAGAAATACATGTATCATAGACTGGGTATCTGAGACTGGGTATCTGAGACTGGGTATCTGAGACTGGGTATCTGAGACTGGGTATCTGAGAAATACATGTATCTGAGACTGGGTATCTGAGACCGAGCATCTGATAAATACATGTATCTGAGAAATACATGTATCTGAGACTGGGTATCTGAGAAATACATGTATCATAGACTGGGTATCTGAGACTGGGTATCTGAGACTGGGTATCTGAGAAATACATGTATCTGAGACTGGGTATCTGAGACTGGGTATCTGAGACTGGGTATCTGAGACTGGGCATCTGAGACTGGGTATCTGAGACTGGGCATCTGAGAAATACATGTATCTGAGACTGGGTATCTGAGAAATACATGTATCTGAGACTGGGTATCTGAGAAATACATGTATCTGAGACTGGGTATCTGAGACTGGGTATCTGAGACTGGGCATCTGAGACTGGGTATCTGAGAAATACATGTATCTGAGACTGGGTATCTGAGAAATACATGTATCTGAGACTGGGTATCTGAGAAATACATGTATCTGAGACTGGGTATCTGAGACTGGGTATCTGAGACTGGGCATCTGAGACTGGGTATCTGAGAAATACATGTATCATAGACTGGGTATCTGAGAAATAAATGTATCTGAGACCAACCAACTTGAAGTGAGGGGTTGCTAACTAAAGAGAGGTTTAAGGCGGCAGTACTAGGTAAGTGTAGGCGGCATTGAATGATCATTATCTTGGATAATTCTGGCATTAGCTGCCAGCACAGCATCATTTCGGGAAAGTTTATTCCACCATTATGTTTTTGCTGCTGTGGAAACCGATTTTGAGCCTTATGCCCCACCAGATGACTGCAGAAAAAGACCATTTATTGCTTTCTGATACTGGGGTTGCAGATATATGGGGAAGGGTTAACTCTTTAATTCAAATTTGTATCTGCCAATTATGATAGAAATCCTCAGGACATGCACCATCTCATTCCCTCACAGGAGCGGTTCCCAGGCACGCTAAAGGTGAGGAGTAACTCATAAGCACATATGTCAGGCTTCAGTTCATTGATGCCAATGCACATGCCCCAAATGCCTCGCTGTAAAGGTTCGGAGGCAGAACTGGAAAGGAATGGGAAAACAGAAGCCTTTTATAGCGACCTTTTTTTTTTTTAGCAATACTAGTGCAGTGTTCAGACTGTTAACAGTGAGTGTTCTTTGAATCTATGTAAAGTTAAAAAATTGCAGATTTTTTTTTTTTTTAACAAAATGTGTAAAATTGAAGGGTTTTATTTGGAAATAGAGGTGAAGTTAAATTTTTGCCAAGCAGGAAGCATCACTGCCACTGCGGAGCACATTTATTTTCTGATGGTCTCCATCTGATGAAGCTGAATTGGGATGGCATCTAAAGCAGGGATGGGGAATCTTCGGCCCTCCAGCTGTTTCTAAACTACAATTCCTATCATGCAAAGCTTTGGCTGCCCAGGCCTGATGGGAATTGTAGTTTTGCAACAGCTGAAGGGTCAAAGGTCCCCCCTCCCTGATCTAAAGCCTCAGAGAAACTCTTTAGTTTGCTTCCTAGGGTATCCATTAGAATTTTGTGGCTGACATTTACAAGACAGAGGGAATAAATAAAAACTGACGAATGGCAAATCTGTCTGGTCTTTCCAAAGCAACCAATCACAGCACTGGTTGTGATATACAAGCTGAGCTCTGATTGGTTGCTATGGAAAAGTCAGGTAGTTTTGCCGTAAGTCATTTGTTATTTATTCTCCCCAAAACCCACTGTGATCATATGGTATAGCCGCATGAAGTGTGTGGCTGCAAGCTATACTCCCTGGCTGGCCACCCAGTCCTATTGGTTACTGGAAAGGGGCATCATTATAAATCTGTGTTCCCGGATCAGGCGGCCAAGCAGCCAGAGTGAAGCTCATGGCCAGACACTTCACCTGGCTATAACTTACAATCATGTTGAGGTTAAGGACTCAAACCAAGTCTGATCTAAACTTTTGACATGTCACTGGTGTGATCTGGGGTGTTCTGCTGCATTATGCTGCTAGTTCCTCTGCCTATTAGTGTGTTGCTATACAAAAGTTTTACAGTTGATCTATTACTCAGGATCAGCTGATCAATATTTAGAAATAGGTGTTTTCTGATTTTTGCATTGTGGTGTGGATTATAAAGTATTTCCTGTGTGCTGAATCCAGTGTTCCCTGTATTTCTCCAGGACATTGTTCTAGCTTAGTTTTGCTCCTAGTCAGTCCAGTGGGTTCTCGTCCATTCTTCTGTAAGCCTTGTTCTGTAATGATAATAATAATATTTATTTGTATAGCGCCAACAGATTCCACAGCGCTTGTATGTTGTAGATGCTGGTATTTCTGCCAGTTTGGCCTTGTTGTATTTGCCCTTTAGTTCAGTATTGTCAAGTCTTGTTTTTTGTCTCTAGTTCATATTGTGCTCATTTTTTTTTTGTGTGAAAGTAAGTTTTGTAGATTAGAGATTTCATTAGAGAGATTTCCAGGCATAATGAGGTCTGGTATCAGGGATAGATAAGGGGAAAGGTTTAGGGATAGATAGGGTCAGTTTGTAGTTTGCTTGTGCTCATCATCCATCTGCCTGAATTCCTAAATGCCAGTCATCATTCGGAGGACATAAGGGCTCAAGTAGGACCATTCTGTATGTAATTGTAAGTGGGTGTCAGAACCAGAAAGGTCTTGTGAGCTTTTCTCACCCTAAAGGTCTGGTGAGGGGGTTTTCCTACCACTTGGGAAGGATTGGGTTGTACTTCGCTAATACCCAAAGGATAGGTGATAAGTATCTGGTATGTGAGTATGTGAAGCGCGGCAGTGCACATGTTCAGTCTCCACAAATGTCTATGGGGCCTCCTGACTCTTCCCTAGCAGCGGGTATTGGTGGAGAAAAGGATCAGGCAGATGGATTTTTACATGCCCAATCCTTTCGGTTCTGCAGGGAGGTAAGTCGCCACTGATAGACTGCAGTATGTAACTACAGACCCAATGAGACCATGCATTACATTACACATTGTTTCTTCTTCTAGCTCCGTGTTGTTACTAGTATGGTCGCCGCGCAGTATTCCACTCATTTTCATTGCAGATAAGAAAATGTTACATTGAATTACTTAGGATTTAGATTCTACTGAAATTTCAGACACGTGCGGATTTTCCCCGCAGAGATAATGGCAACAACGTCTGCTAATCAGATTTTTTACGCAGTAAATGTGTCAACGCGTCATGTGACTGAGGGGCGCAGGCAACTTTACAGACGGGAAGCCGCGCTACGAATACCGAATGGGCCTCTCATCGCCCTGGAGGATTTCAAAGATGATTTTCCACCCGGCTGCCTCGCCAGTGACACTGTGGGTAATCCGTAATCTTGTTTACAACCATTTTTATGCTCTGAAAAATCATTCTGGATTTAAAGGGCCCCTCCTTTAAATAAACAGCAGTGTGGCAAGTCACGTATCCATGACATCGTCTGTGATTGTTATGATGAAATACTCTTTATGCTGCTTCTTGCTTTTTAGTTTGCACAAATATTGTTGCATTAATACATTGACCAAGCCTCCCTAAAGCTGCAATAGAAACAGATGGAGAACTTTATTCATTATGTTTATCAAAATCCCTACAACATGAGGCCCCTCTAAGTACCGCTATGAGATGGGCATTATAGGCACTGCTATGAGATGGCGGTAATAGGCACTACTATAAGACAGGCATTATAGGCACCGCTATGAGATGGCCGTAATAGGCACTACTATAAGACAGGCATTATAGGCACCGCTATGAGATGGCCGTAATAGGCACTACTATAAGACAGGCATTATAGGCACCGCTATGAGATGGCCGTAATAGGCACTTTAATAAAACAGGGATTATAGGCACTGCTATGAGCGTAATAGGCACTACTATAAGAGGCATTATAGGCCCCACTATGAGATAAGCATTATAGGCACCGCTATAAGATGGGCGTAATATGCAGTACTATATGCCAGGCATTATAGGCACCGCTATAAGATGGGCGTAATATGCAGTACTATATGCCAGGCATTATAGGCACCGCTATAAGATGGGCGTAATATGCAGTACTATATGCCAGGCATTATAGGCACCACTATGTGGCTAGTTATATAGGCACCGCTATGTGGCTAGAAATATAGGCACCGCTATAAGATGGGCGTAATATGCAGTACTATATGCCAGGCATTATAGGCACCGCTATAAGATGGGCGTAATATGCAGTACTATATGCCAGGCATTATAGGCACCGCTATAAGATGGGCGTAATATGCAGTACTATATGCCAGGCATTATAGGCACCACTATGTGGCTAGTTATATAGGCACCGCTATGTGGCTAGAAATATAGGCACCGCTATAAGATGGGCGTAATATGCAGTACTATATGCCAGGCATTATAGGCACCGCTATAAGATGGGCGTAATATGCAGTACTATATGCCAGGCATTATAGGCACCACTATGTGGCTAGTTATATAGGCACCGCTATGTGGCTAGTTATATAGGCACCGCTATGTGGCTAGAAATATAGGCACTATTATTAGCTAACATTGTAAGCACAATAATGAGGATGGTATTATAGACCTTAGCATGCTTATGGCATTATGAGGGCAGCCTCTATTGTAGTAGCTACTATGAGACTGGTATTATAGGCATTAGTGTGAGACTGGTATGACAGGTACTACTATGGCAATGATAATATTGGTATTATTATGGGGCTGGTATTGTAGCCACTAATTTGAGGTTGAGGCTATATGTACTAATAGGTTGATACTATTGGTACTAATATAAGGCTGGCATTATAGATATGATTTATTGGCTTTATTACTTTATGGCCTCAGTCACTGCTGCTGTCAGTCCACCCAGACAAGTGACGAGAAGCTGAATGAGCCACAGTCGTCCCTGCTCCTGGCATCTGATAGGTCCAGCAGTGCCCTGTATGATGCCAGTCCACATCAATCTGTGGTCATATGCTGAGCCGCGTGGCGTTTCTGCTGACCACCATGGACCACCCTGCGGTCTAATTCCCTATATTAGAGCAGACGAGGCATCTCCTACACCCGGCGCTGCACAGACAGATAAATCAGCAATTTCCCATCAGCATCAGTCCATTAACCATATTCCTTCCATCTATCCGATGTATTATACACAGGGGGGACACAGGCTCTTAAGTGGAGGAGCCTAATGGTCTCGCAATATTTGCTCCCACTAAAAGCATAAAAAGAAATCATTATTTTATTAACAGCATTATTACTGATGGTGATGACTGCGCCGCTGTGTGTCCATCCAGGTGCTGCCATCCAATATTAAACGGTGCAGGAAAGGGTAATAGCTGCAACTGAGAATGCAGCTCTGGATGTGACTGGAATACTGAATGTAACTTAACAGCTTTGGATGTGACAGTGTAATAACAGACTTAAGGCTGAAGCCCTAAAGGTGACTGGAGTATAAAATGTAACATAACAGCAGAATTGTGAATACAGCTCTGGATGTGACTAGAAAAAAGACTGTAACAACACACTTAGAGCGTATGCACTACCTAAATACATACGTTTATAAGTTTTCCATACAACTTTGTTAGCACTGCATCGTTGATTCTGCCTGTCTAGTGCTTTTTAAAAAAATCCGCAGCCCTGTTCCCGATATTTTTACCATTTTATACGTATGCTAATGCGGTCCTCTGGTGCCCAGACTTTCAGTCCATAGGTATGTCTGCTCCTGGTGACGCGTCCGTCCGTTTTTTGTTTTGTTTTTAAATAATGTCTGTTATTACCGTATTATAACTGGAGTCAATGGAATGATGGCCGCCCAATGCATATATATAAAATATCGGATGTTGTTTGCGTGGTTGTCAAGGTAATACACATGACAATTATTTGCACACATTTCTTACCATCCTTTCACCGTCTTTACTACTAAATTAAATGGACCATCAAAAAGCAACCACACCCAAAAGGGCCTGAACTAGAACAATATACCAAAGGCCATCATTGTAATGACGGGTGCCCAAAACGTGCAATGACTAGTGATGAGCGAATAGTACGCTATTCACCCTATTCGATTGCATTTGAATATATGAGCGATAATGCAGTAAGAATTAGATTCGCCCTCCTAGATCCCCTGGCGCTTTTTTCCAGCCAATAAACATGCAGGGGAGAGGGACAGGCACTAGGAATAGGCAGGATTTAAAAAAAATATACTGTATACTGTGATTGCGGGATAATACCTGTTATCTTGCTACTACTGATTTTTAATTATCGTTAATTTTCGTTATTACGTAATTTCACCCTGCACCTGATACGTACGCAAGTGTGTACCGCCAGACCGAAACGTCCGCTTCTACTTTACGTTCATAATTTGTTTGTGAATGTTCGGTGAACACAAACCGATTTTTTTCTGTTTGTGTTTGGGATCCGAACCGAAATATGGCATGCTTCCCCTCCTGTCCCATATGCATCCAGAGGTGTTGGCATCATTTCCTGAGGTTTCACTGTGCAGTTGGTCGAATATTGATTTCCAGGTCCCAAGTATTTTTCTCCCATAGCCTATAATGGGATTCGATATTCGTTCGAATATACAAATATCGGGAGCTATTCGAATCATCAAATATTTTCACTATTTGCTCATCTCTAGCAATGACCGACATCATTTAGTACTCAAAATGACAGAAACCATTAAGTTAAATCGTTCTAATTTAAGCGATAATCTTCTGGTAGGAACGATCATACTACGGGTGAAAATTCGTTTGTATGTCATGGATCACATCTTTTCAGCTGACCTCAGAATCATCATTAATCGTTCTCAAGTCTTTCATTGTAAACACTCATTGTTCACATTATATAGATACGATCACAATTTCAATCATTTACAGTATATATACGAACGCAATAACGTAGCAATTTATCTTCTCGTTTAAATGCCTATTGTGTAAAAGGAAAAATCATTGCTTGTCATGGGCATGTGTCACCTAAATTTTCTTTTACTGATTCTAATCTGTTTCTATTTTCTGACTAGTTTTTTTTATTTCACTTTGTGTACATTGTCATGTGGGCGGCCATATTGCCTGGGCTGTTCTCAACAACAGTTAGTGACATGCTTTACAGAAAGACTCATGGATATAGACAACAATAGACAGACTCTGTCCCCTTGAGATGAATATGAGACATTACTGAGTGCGCTCTGTGACCTGTGAAGAGGTCATTTCAAAGGTTACTGGTGTCACAAGTTGCTGTAAGGCTATGTTCACACTGCGTTATTTTTTCAGTAAAGAGCAGACGATAATTGCAATGGAATCACTCTTTACTGCAGGGGCGGCATTGCATTGAAGTCTGCTGTATGCACACATCATTATTTTACCATCCATTCTTTAAAATAAGGCTGGGTTCACACTGCATTTCTGTAATCCGTTTAACATGTACTTTTTATGGAAAAAAACGGATGCGAGAACTGATGCAATTGTGTGTCATTGTGTACGTTTTTCCATTGACTTCCATTATTAAAAAACACAAATCGTAACGGATGTGTTTTTGGTTTTTTTTTAACGGACACAAAAATAGTGTTGACTGTTCTCCTGAACATTAAAAGTAACTATTTAAAACGGATTGAACGGATTGCAAATACGCTGTGGGAACCCAGCCTTATGTTAATGCCTATTATGCCTGTCCACCAAACAGCGTCCGTAAATAATAGCTGTTCACACAATGTAAAGTCGGAAGCACTTTACATTGAAGTGAATGGCTAATTGATTTGCGGACACACCCGATGCCCGCCAGTCAATTGTAAAAAAATACAGAGGTATTGGCTGCAGTAACGTCCTGAATGAAGCCGGCAGTTTAACAACGTCAAATGCTATGCAGTGGGCGCTGTTAAACATAGTGTGAACATAGCCCAATGCTGTACAGATCATTTTAACAGGAAGTCTCAGCTTAGTTTTAGCCCCAGTGGTGAGAATGAAAACTGCAACATATCGGGATTTTTTTCTTAAATATAGAGAGAAACTAGAACAAATCTAAAATTTATAAAAAGTATGTTTACCATGTACCATCGAAAAATTATTTATACAATAAGTCATTTTCTGATGACACATTCCCTTTAAGTGGTTTATCTGTGCTTGTAAAAGGACTCAAAGACTGCAGCTCTACAGAACAGCAGAATTGTGAATACAGCTCTGGATGTGAGTGTAGAAAAGAGAAAGTAACAACAGACTTCTAAGTGCACTGTGTCACTGTGACTGAACTAGTCTAACATAACAGCGGAATTGTGAATACAGCTCTGGATGTGAGTGGAGTACAGAATATGAATTCAGGAAAAGTGCAAGTAAAGCAAAGTTAGTGCCCATTAGTATGTTATTACAGCTCACCTCTCACAGACACGCACAGTCCATGCAGCAATAATCCACAAGGAGATGCTGAAGACCAGTAACACAGTGCCCGGGCAGATGGTCATCAAAGTCTTCATTACAAAGCGAGTGTTAAAATTAATCTTGTTGAGCGCCCCTATACTACGGGACGAAGCGTCAGTAAAGAGTTTACTGTGCAAGAGCATGACCCGGGCGATCAGGTAGAGCCGCAGGAACATGGGGATGGAAAGGATGATGTCCACGTCGGCTTCGGCCTGGGATGGTGTGTAGGAGAAGGCCAGGCGGGCATTCCAGAAGAATTTGTACTCGCCAGGGATGGGGTGAATGGCACAGATGAGCAGCTCCAGGCTGATATAGAAAATCCGCTCATAGGTCATGGCGATCCTCCAGTCATCTGCTCCATTGTCTATGACAAACAACTAAGGGGAAACCAGGGGAGAAAGAGTTACCGAACAGATATATGTACATAGAAACCACTCAACATCACACCGTCTTATTACTTAAGACATATTCAGTAAAAAATCCCACTGCCTATTTAACGTCTAACTGTCTTTTTTTTCCAGAAATCAATAGTACAAGCGATTTTAAGAAACTCTGTAATAGGTTTTTGTCACGATCCCCGTGACTTAGGTTCTGGCTAGTAGGCAACCGGGCTCACCTCGGACCGTCTTGGATCAGCTACCAACCAGAACCTAACACCAAGCTACACTTTTTCTGCTGCCACCACACGTCACAATAAGGCTGACGTGACACCTTACCCTTATGCACACCTAAGGCAACTACAAATTACGTCTATCACAATCTTATGGTAATCACTTACCCCTGGTAACGTTTTACTTCAGAGACATAGGGCCTTTTTAGAACACAGGAAAGCTCTTATTAAAGTGAAATTTAATATCAAATAAAAAAGGACAGTGCATACAGTACAGGTCACAATAAAAAAAAGAGATGGTACAAAATATACAGACACATACATACACAGTAAAAACAGTTCTTAAAATAAAAAGGAGAAAACCAGAACCTACTTTGCTATCGGGCTGTTTGGAACTGGAACGCTATGGGGATTAGCAGGAACGGCGGGCCAACACACTCATAACAAGTTCCCCAAGTGTTGAACACTCTCCCATCATACTCCCTGCCTTATCAAGCATGGTGAGAGCAGTTGTCTCCCTCCCTCCTCTGACCTCACAGGGGGGGTGACAGGGACTATGCTAATGAGCTAATGGTCCATCTTTTATGACCGGAGACGCTTGCCTGAAGATTTTCAAATCCTCATAACTTGGCTGGCGTGTTTCCGATCAGCATTCCAGGGGCATCAAACTACGGGGCATCACCTGCCGGTCACGGGCATACCAACCATGGGTCTGGTGTGCACCTGATTAGAGGAGTTACAGGTTTCCCTGGGTTCCCCTAGAGCCACTTTCTTGCTTTTACAATGGTGGGTCCCTCTCCCTACCCTGCTGACCTGTAGCGAATCTCACCTCTGGAATATGACAGCTTGTCATCTTTCTGAAGGGGTCAAATTTCTCCATAGACGTCTACAGTGACCTCTGATTGTCTCCTGCGTGAACTCTGGATGCATATTGCAGCCAGACCCCTTGTCATAAAGCCATTACACCATGAGGACGTTTTATTGCCCCCCCAGTCTGGTAAGAGATAAGCGAACCTGTTAATATCCAGGACTCTCACTATATGGCCCCAATCCATCTAGCCGTGACATCTAGTGCCCAAAGGAAAACAGGACACCAGCTTCAAAAAGAAACAAAAAAAAGTGTGTGTGTGTGTGGGGGGGGGGGGGGGGGGGGGTGAGGAGCTTTGCCAAATATGAGTGATCAGGGATATTTTATCCAAGCTCGTGAATATATATTGATCATCCTCACACCTCCCCCTTTGAGATATGGCACGGGACTATTGATCCATCCATCAATATCCCACGCCATCCTCAACCACTTCGCCCTGCCGGGACAATCCATCGGCATTACCATGATTACTTCCCTTCTTGTGTTGGATGGTGAACTCATACTGCTGCAGCGCCAAACTCCACCTCAGCAACTTCCCGTTGTCACCAGCTACCCGGTGTAACCAACTCAGCGGGTTGTGATCAGTAATGACCGTAAATCGGCGCCCATACAGGTACGACTGCAACTTCTGCAGGGCCCACACGATGGCTAAGCACTCTTTCTCCACCGTGGCGTATGCTACTTCCCTAGATAGCAGTTTCCTACTCAGGTAAAGTATGGGATGCTCTTCCCCTGCTGCATTGACCTGACTGAGCACAGCGCCTAGGCCATATGCGCTGGCGTCAGTCTGGACGATGAATTGGCGGTTAAAGTCGGGGCTTTGCAAGACTGGTGCGCTTGCCAGGGCCCGCTTTAGCGCCGTTAGAGCTTGCTCACAATCTGGGGTCCAACTAATCACTTGTGGCAATCTCTTTTTTGTGAGGTCCGTTAAGGGTTTTGCAAGGGTGCTATAGTTGGGAATGAACTTCCTATAGTACCCTGCAGTCCCTAGAAAGGACATCACCTGCTTTTTGGTCTTGGGGGTGGGCCAGGCTACAATAGCCTCCACCTTACCTTGTTCGGGTCTCAAGGTCCCTCCCCCTACTCTGTGTCCAAGGTACTGGACCTCTGTCATGGCCATCTGACACTTTCCAGGCTTGATTGTCAGCCCGGCTGTTTGGATCCGCTGTAGCACCTGTGACAGGTGGGACAGGTGATCCTCCCAGGTCTGACTAAACACAGCGATGTCATCCAGGTAAGCTACTGCAAACCCTTCAAACTCCTCGAGCAGCTGGTTAACCAAGCGCTGAAATGTGGCAGGGGCATTCTTCATGCCAAAGGGCATGACGACATACTCGTACAGCCCAAATGGCGTGATGAAGGCTGACCTCTCCTGGGCTTCTTTGGACATGGGAATCTGCCAGTATCCCCTACTTAAGTCCATAATCGTGATGTATTGGGCACCGGCGAGCTGATCCAGTAACTCTTCAATGCGGGGCATCGGATACGCATCGAACACCGTGATGGCATTCAGTTTCCGATAGTCCCCACAAAAACGAGTTGTCCGGTCTTTCTTAGGGATAAGAACAACCGGTGAGGCCCATGAGCTATGGGATCTCTGGATCACGCCCATGCCCAACATCTCCTCTATCTCCCTCTTCATGTCCGCCCGCACCTCTAAGGAGACCCGGTAGGCTGACTGTCGGATAGGGAGGTGCGCACCCGTGTCTACATGGTGCACCGCAAGGCTAGTCCTCCCTGGTTTCCCCGTGAACGTGGACAGGAAAGGGTTCAGCACCGCCCACAGCTGGGACTTCTGGGTCTCTGTTAGCTGTGGGTTCAGCTGGGCCTCGGCTAGGGTCCCCTCGGTCTTTGCGTCAGCTACGACGTCAACTAGACTGTCACTCTCCCCTTCCTCTGGCAGACTGCACACTGGCATGACACACGTGTCACGCTCCACATGGGCCTTGATCATGTTAACATGAAACACTTTGTGCTTCTTGCGAATATGATCAATAGTGACAACATAGTTCACATCATTCACCCGCTGGTGAATGGTGTAAGGACCTTCCCATGCGGCCTGCAGCTTGTTTTGAGGCATGGGTACAAGTACCCACACCTTTTGTCCGACGGCGTAAATGCGCTCTCGGGCATTTCGGTCGTACCACCTTTTCTGACTATCCTGCGCCTGGGCCATGTTCTCCTGAACCAGGCCGGTCAGGGTTTCCATCCTCTCCCTGAATCTTAGTACATAGTCTACGACCGAGACGTCAGGGTGACCCACTTCTCCCTCCCAGGATTCCTTGATGAGATCTAGGGGACCCCGTACTCGTCTTCCATAGAGGAGCTCAAACGGAGAGAACCCAGTGGATGCCTGAGGTACTTCTCTGTAAGCAAATAGCAGGTGCGGGAGGTACCGCTCCCAGTCCCGTCCGTGGGACTCCACAAGCATCTTGAGCATCTGCTTGAGGACGCCATTGAACCGCTCACACAGACCATTAGTCTGTGGGTGATAGGCACTGGCGACCAGATGCTGCACCTGTATTTTCTTGCAGAGGCACTCCATCAAGTTAGACATAAACTGTGTTCCCTGATCCGTCAGCATCTCCTTAGGAAATCCTACTCGGGAAAAGATGGTGAGAAGTGCATCCGCAACTTTATCGGCCCTGATGGAGGATAGGGCAACTGCTTCTGGGTACCTAGTAGCATAATCTACCACGGTCAGAATGTAGCTTTTGCCAGAACTACTGGGTACTGCTAACGGTCCTACAATATCTACGGCCACCCGCTGGAACGGCTCATCTATGATCGGTAAAGGGATGAGGGGAGCCTTGGGAACCTGCCCAGGCTTTCCCATCCTTTGACAGACCAGACATGACCGGCAGAAGTTAGCCACTTCTTTTCCCATACCCGGCCAATAGAAACGCTGTTTCAACCGGTCCTGGGTCTTGCGGATACCCAAGTGGCCTGCGAGGGGTATCTCATGGGCCACTTGCAGTAGTCGCTCCCGGAATGGACGAGGCACTACCAACTGCCTACTCTGCACCCATTCCGGTTGATCCTCGGTGGGAATCATCTGCCTATAGAGACGGCCCTGATCCCAGGTTATCCGCTCGGTATCAGACTCAGCCGGGGTGCTATCAGCCAGCTCTCTCAGTTTCTGTAACGTCCCATCAGTCAGCAAAGCTGCCTGAAATTGGGCCCAGTCACTTTGAGAGTTGCCAGACATCACCTCGTCTGCTCTGATGCCTTGATTCAGCTGTGAGCTGTCAGCTGACCCTCCAGCTGCTGGTATACACACCGCAGGGGAGCTTCCACTCACTGTGTCAGAGTGGCCCCGCCCACTACGCGTCACCACAGCTATGTACTTACAATCTGTTCCGCCCACCTGCTGAGGATCAGGGGTGAGGGGGACAGATGGAAGCCTGGTACAGTCCTGGTTATATACATCAGATTCATTACCTATGTAATTGGCATCAGGATTAGTACTCATGTTTATCACAATTAACGGGTTAGTACAAACAGTGAGGTCATCTTTATAGACCTCCGCACTAGCACCAACCAATGAGGGGGATGCACATGAAATGCCAGGAACCTGTGAATCCTCCCTGACATCAGCAGGTACATAGTGGGAGACTAAGGAACCAAGATCAGTGGCTAATAAGACATCCGTGGGAATATGATCCGTCACTCCCACCTCCCTTATTCCACTCCCAGCCCCCCAGTCAAGAAATACCCTCGCCATGGGCAAAGCGGGGCTCACTCCTCCAATCCCAGTCACAGTTTGTGTTTTCCCAGGGATTAAGTCCTCTTCGTTCACCAGTTCCGGGCGAACCAGGGTGATCTCCGCCCCAGTGTCCCTCAAGCCCATCGTGATTTTGTTACCCACGGTAACGGCCTGCATGTTATCACTGAGCTTCCCTCCCCGTCCACCCACAAACAAAACAGTAGATGGGGAAACCGGTGATTTGGGCACAGGGGTTGGTTTCTTCCTCTCGGGACAGTCTCGACTAATATGTCCCCCTTTGCGACACATAAAACAGATGCGGGTATCAGCAACAGGTTTGGTGGGGACCACAGGGGTAAAACCCCCAGAGGGTCGAGTAGCAGGGACAGAGTTGGTAGAAGTCTGCTTACCCCCTTTCCAGCTGGTCACTGCCGGCTTCTGATAGTGCGGGGCCCGATTGGCAGTGTAGGTGTCGGCCAGCTTGGCTGCTTGCGCTGCGTCTCTGGGTTCTCGGTCCAAGATGAACTGACGAACTTCTGCGGGACACAGGTGCAAAAACTGATCCTTGACCATCAGGTCTTTGAGATCCTCAAAGGTGTGGATAGACAGTCCTTCGATCCACTGGTGAAAGTTGGTGTTCAATCCATCAACGACATCTGAGTAACTGTCATGAGGTCCACGCTGCATAGCCCGGAATCGTTTCCGATACATCTCTGGCGAGAGATTGTATTTCTGGATGAGGGCTTGCTTAATGGCCTCATAGTCACCGTCCTTGTCTCTGGGCAAGGAGACAAAAACCTCCAGGGCTTTGCCTCTCAGTCCTGGGGTCAAGTACCGCGCCCACTGCTCACAAGGCAACTGGTACTGTCTGCAAATTTTCTCAAAGCCTCTGAGAAACGTGTCCAGGTCCCCATCCTTCTCCATCACCGGGAAGTGATCTAAACGGGGTTTAAGGTGTCCCGTCTCACTGGACTCACGGTTGGGTGGGAAATTACTGGACCTCTGGGCACGTGCTAGTTCCAGCTGATGCTGCCTCTCGGCCTCTGCCTGTCGTGCGGTGAATTCTCGTTCAGCTTGGCGTTCGCGTGCTGCGAATTCTCGATCAGCCTCCTGCTGTCGTGCTGCTGCAAATTCCCGTATAAGCTCCAACCGCACAGCTGGGTCGCAGTCGGCCATCTGTTGGAGAATCAAAGGTAAAGGAGAGTCCGTACCATTCTGCGGACTGGCGCTACCAGTACGTTGGTGCCCCATTGATTCCAGAACCGGACCCTCTGCTGCCTCCGATGATGGTGTGGAGACCACAGGCTGCTCTGGCCGGGCATCATCTTCCATCAATGCTTGGATCAGCTGGTCTTTACTGCGATTCCCTCCTTCCAGACCTCTTTGCTCACAAAGGCTGCGTAGCCCATCTCTCGTGTAATTTCGATATGCCTCCGCCATTTTAGCAGGGATTTGCCAAATAAAAGATAGGATAGAAGAACAGAGAACAGGGGAGGGGAAAAACTGTTTCACGTATATATATATATATGTCTGTTATAACCAAGTGTATGCACTGAGAGCCTTCCTGTAGACTGAGAAAGTCTGCTACAGATAACTCAGCCCTTAAGTGTACAGAGCAATTTATTACTCCACAGACTTAATGTTCTAAGATATCCCACCGCTGCCACCAATTTGTCACGATCCCCGTGACTTAGGTTCTGGCTAGTAGGCAACCGGGCTCACCTCGGACCGTCTTGGATCAGCTACCAACCAGAACCTAACACCAAGCTACACTTTTTCTGCTGCCACCACACGTCACAATAAGGCTGACGTGACACCTTACCCTTATGCACACCTAAGGCAACTACAAATTACGTCTATCACAATCTTATGGTAATCACTTACCCCTGGTAACGTTTTACTTCAGAGACATAGGGCCTTTTTAGAACACAGGAAAGCTCTTATTAAAGTGAAATTTAATATCAAATAAAAAAGGACAGTGCATACAGTACAGGTCACAATAAAAAAAGAGATGGTACAAAATATACAGACACATACATACACAGTAAAAACAGTTCTTAAAATAAAAAGGAGAAAACCAGAACCTACTTTGCTATCGGGCTGTTTGGAACTGGAACGCTATGGGGATTAGCAGGAACGGCGGGCCAACACACTCATAACAAGTTCCCCAAGTGTTGAACACTCTCCCATCATACTCCCTGCCTTATCAAGCATGGTGAGAGCAGTTGTCTCCCTCCCTCCTCTGACCTCACAGGGGGGGTGACAGGGACTATGCTAATGAGCTAATGGTCCATCTTTTATGACCGGAGACGCTTGCCTGAAGATTTTCAAATCCTCATAACTTGGCTGGCGTGTTTCCGATCAGCATTCCAGGGGCATCAAACTACGGGGCATCACCTGCCGGTCACGGGCATACCAACCATGGGTCTGGTGTGCACCTGATTAGAGGAGTTACAGGTTTCCCTGGGTTCCCCTAGAGCCACTTTCTTGCTTTTACAATGGTGGGTCCCTCTCCCTACCCTGCTGACCTGTAGCGAATCTCACCTCTGGAATATGACAGCTTGTCATCTTTCTGAAGGGGTCAAATTTCTCCATAGACGTCTACAGTGACCTCTGATTGTCTCCTGCGTGAACTCTGGATGCATATTGCAGCCAGACCCCTTGTCATAAAGCCATTACACCATGAGGACGTTTTATTGCCCCCCCAGTCTGGTAAGAGATAAGCGAACCTGTTAATATCCAGGACTCTCACTATATGGCCCCAATCCATCTAGCCGTGACATCTAGTGCCCAAAGGAAAACAGGACACCAGCTTCAAAAAGAAACAAAAAAAAGTGTGTGTGTGTGTGGGGGGGGGGGGGGGGGGGGTGAGGAGCTTTGCCAAATATGAGTGATCAGGGATATTTTATCCAAGCTCGTGAATATATATTGATCATCCTCACAGTTTTATTTGGCAAAAAAAGACTCTTTCTGTACTCAAGCTGTTTTCCTACCTCCCCCACATGGTGAGTCCCATTATAACCTATAGAGGGGGATGAGTCAGCAGGAAGAGGAGACAAGAAGCTGGACAATATGCAGACTGTCTGGGCACATAGAACACTGGATTCACAGGTCAGAGACGTCATTGCTTAGCTGGGAGCTTGGTGAGAGAAGATTGCAGAATGTAGTGTTTTCCAGCGCTGCCTTTTCTCCTCTCCGTGCTCACTCACCCCCTAGACCCCTCCTTCTCCATAGAGCATAATGGACACAGAAATCCTGCTTCTTCTGAAGTGAGGGGGGAGGAAAAAAAAACAGCTTTTTAAATACAAAAGGAAACTCTTGCTTAATAAAACCTTTTACAGAGTTTCTTAAAATCGCTTGTAGTATTGATATTTATTGATTTCTGAAAAATGAGATTTAGATGAATCCATAGGGAGCAGTATTAAAGTAGTTATATTCTTGTATATAGGAGCAGTATTATAGTAGTTATATTCTTGTATATAGGAGCAGTATTATAGTAGTATATCCCTGTATATAGGAGCAGTATTATAGTAGTTATATCCCTGTATATAGGAGCAGTATTATAGTGGTTATATCCCTGTATATAGGAGAAGTATTATAGTAGTTATATCCTTGTATATAGGGAGCAGTATTATAGTAGTTATATTCCTGTATATAGGAGCAGTATTATAGTAGTTATATCCCTGTATATAGGAGCAGTATTATAGTAGTTATATTCCTGTATATAGGGGCAGTATTATAGTAGTTATATCCCTGTATATAGGCAGCAGTATTATAGTAGTTATATTCCTGTATATAGGAGCAGTATTATAGTAGTATATACCTGTATATAGGAGCAGTATTATAGTAGTATATTCCTGTATATAGGGGGCAGTATTATAGTAGTTATATTCCTGTATATAGGAGCAGTATTATAGTAGTTATATTCCTGTATATAGGAGCAGTATTATAGTAGTTATATTCCTGTATATAGGAGCAGTATTATAATAGTTATATTCCTGTATATAGGAGCAGTATTATAGTAGTTATATTCTTGTATATAGGAGCAGTATTATAGTAGTTATATTCCTGTATATAGGAGCAGTATTATAGTAGTATATCCCTGTATATAGGAGCAGTATTATAGTAGTTATATTCTTGTATATAGAGAGCAGTATTATAGTAGTTATATTCCTGTATATAGGAGCAGTATTATAGTAGTTATATCCCTGTATATAGGAGCAGTATTATAGTAGTTATACACGAACTGGAGAGAGTGGAACGGCTGCACATCCCATCTATGGCTGATACTAATGCCGCTAGGCCTATATTAAAAATCAACACCAGAGTGTCTGTATATGAATTGATCAAGCCAGGCCTCCCTTCCCTGCACGTGCACGCTTTGGGGGGTTGGCGGTCGCTGACCGACACGGTGTGGAGTTAGCGTAGGGACCCGTGTGGACCAGAGGACCTGCGCGGTGGTACACGGGGCAATATGGCTTGATCAATTCATATACAGACACTCTGGTGTTGATTTTTAATATAGGCCTAGCGGCATTAGTATCAGCCATAGATGGGATGTGCAGCCGTTCCATTCTCTCCAGTTCGTGTTTTACAGTTCTCCCTCTCTGAACAGCTAGCACTCCTTTATAAGACCCACATGACCAAAATTAGCAGGATATGCCTGTGCTCACATGTCTGGACCCTATGTCTTCCCCATTCTGTGAGAGCAGCAATGGTAAGTGTAATACCATATCCATACTTGTGTCGTTTGGGGGCAGCCTTCCCCGCCGGTGGTGCTGGCTGGGTTTTGGTGGGGCTTTTTGGGTCTGGTCCTGTGACACTGGGGTTGCAGGGCCGTTCCATGGCCTCCCTTCCCTGCACGTGCACGCTTTGCGGGGTTGGCGGTCGCTGACCGACACGGTGTGGAGTTAGCGTAGGGACCCGTGTGGACCAGAGGACCTGCGCGGTGGTACACGGGGCAATATGGCTTGATCAATTCATATACAGACACTCTGGTGTTGATTTTTAATATAGGCCTAGCGGCATTAGCATCAGCCATAGATGGGATGTGCAGCGGTTCCATTGTCTCCAGTTCGTATTATAGTAGTTATATTCTTGTATATAGGAGCAGTATTATAGTAGTTATATCCCTGTATATAGGAGCAGTATTATAGTAGTTATATTCTTGTATATAGGAGCAGTATTATAGTAGTTATATTCTTGTATATAGGAGCAGTATTATAGTAGTTATATTCTTGTATATAGGAGCAGTATTATATTAGTTATATTCTTGTATATAGGGGCAGTATTATAGTAGTTATATTCCTGTATATAGGAGCAGTATTATAGTAGTTATATCCCTGTATATAGGAGCAGTATTATAGTAGTTATATTCCTGTATATAGGAGCAGTATTATAGTAGTTATATTCCTGTATATAGGGGGCAGTATTATAGTAGTTATATTCCTGTATATAGGAGCAGTATTATAGTAGTTATATTCCTGTATATAGGAGCAGTATTATAGTAGTTATATTCCTGTATATAGGAGCAGTATTATAGTAGTTATATTCCTGTATATAGGAGCAGTATTATAGTAGTTATATTCTTGCATGTAGGGGCAGTATTATAGTAGTTATATTCTTGCATGTAGGACCAGTATTGTAGTAGTTATATTCTTGTATATAGGAGTGGTATTATAGTAGTTATACAGTGGTACCTTGGTTTAAGAGTAACTTGGTTTAATTGAGCTTTTCAAAATTGTGACTTGCTTTGGTTTAAGAGCTCCCTGTGCTGGGTGGGAGCGCGAGTAGGAGAGGGGTATGGTCTGTATATAGCGGGGTCTACAGCCCTGTACTCTGACCCAGGAAGTCTCCCTTACCTTATAAATCATAGCACATCCACTTCAGGCTGGGGCTTACATCAGGGGACAGGACTGTGGGGTAATCTCTCCATAGCTGTAACCCCACTGGACAGAGAGTGCTGCTATACTGTGCCCACATCTCCAGTCTCTGTCAGTGCTTGTGTTTCCCATCATCTCCATTACTGTACAGTAACTTATAATATCACAGATTCTGCTGTTTCTGAATGTTCGTTTCATCTTTTTTACATGTTATTCAGAATAATAAATCATTATTTTTGGGGTGTGGAACCATTTGTCTGCATTTCTATGATTTCTTATGGGAAAATTTGCTTTGATGTAAGTAGATTTGGATTACAAGCGCGGTCCCTGAACAAATTATGGCACCACTGTATTCTATATACAGTAATGTTTTAGCCGGTTCTATAAAATGTGACATTTCCTGTGTGTTTCGGTGTCAGGGTCCCTTTTATGGTACATTATTACAGCGGCCTTGTTGGACTCAGATCAGTAAGCCACCTGTTCCTTATGTAGATTGTTGCCATCCATTATTCAGTGGAAATGATCTAAGTGACAGATTCATCAAAGTCGGGTTTATTAAAATGAGCGTAATGATGTGCTGCTGTGTGTGCAATGTAAAGTATGCATGTCTCCTGTATAATGATGGGGTATATAGTTTAGTATATCTGTGTAGTCTCTGTCTGTGTAGATCTCTGCACTTGTCTCCTGGGAAAATTGCGAGCTATGGGTTCTCTGAAGTGTCATACATGATTGGCTTAGATACAGCATGAGCAGACAGGATGACAATAACAGAATTTAAACCTTCGATAAACCTAAGATAATAAGAAGGGAAATACTAAAAGGGCAGACTAGATGAACCCAGTGGTCTTTTTCTGCCAACAATCTTCTATGTTTCTATGATAGGCTTAGATAAAGCAGACAGTATCACACACCATATGCTTAGATACAGCAGCTTCACAGCATAGTATAGGCTTGTCTGACACATTTCTGGGTATCTCATACACTGGTCTGGGCAGTGGAGCAAGCAATGTAGGCTCAGTATATAGATGAGTGGTCATCTTGGAAAGTAATGTGTTGCTGTGTCCATGTGATATAATGTATCTTAGTCTCCGGTCACAGCTAATGCACCACTTATACTGCAGTCCTGGCAGGAATTGCACTTGGCAAACTCTCTGTTGTTCAGACACTACTGTAAAGAGGCTGTATCATCCGTAGGAAGCTCACACTTCTCTTGTCTCCATACTCATCTTTCCTGTCTAGTCACAGACAATATCTTATACGGTAATGCTCTAAAATGACCGGGCCAGTAAATAGGGCCCCTACCAACAGGACAAAGACATATCATTAGAGTGTAGTCCTTTATCATAATTTGTATAGGCACTATGAAGTCTTTTACAGTAATATTTATTTAGGGTGTAGTACCTCATCCTAACCTGAAGGAGTGCTGTTTGATTTGTGACCTGATCATATGATAAATGGATCTTATTTGAGTAGTGGAGCTGTTATAAAGTGTTGTGTTGTTCAGAACCAGCAGTCTATGACCTTTCCTTTCCCATATACCAGAGAGTCTATAGTGGCTGACTCCAGAGAGCAATACCTGCTTCTTAACTCTTCACCACCACCAGGCAAGTTTACTTGCTGCATCTAAGGACAAGTTCTCATCATAATGGATCTTATATATAGTGTCCCTTTAAGAGAAATAAATTGCTGGATAAAAGGCTTGAGAAGAGAGGGAAAGTTCATTCAACATGGACAGATCCGGCCAGATGGAGTTACCATGGGAACTACCTCAAAGTCCAAGACTTGTCTAATTGTGTTCCCAGAAGGTATAACAACGGCGTATTCATTCACTGCACAGGAGACGCCATGAGAGTGTGGTCAGGGGAGGGGGCGCCTCATGTCCTAGGCAAGGCCAGGGGGCACTGTTCTTTCTGCCCATCCAGCTGCTTTTATACTATAGAAATTTAGAGCATCTGATCAAACTTGTCACACAGCATGATGTGACCATCGAGCATATATGAGTGGACATAGAGAATGTGCATATACACATTAGACATGTGTTGGCTGAAGCAGTAGTCTGTCATCTGATGTGTATGGAGAGGGATCACACCTGTTGGATATAAACTGCTTGATACTTTTGTTCTAGGGGAGATGTGCCACCACCAAAGAGGTCTGGAGGGGATAGTGGACTTAGGAGGGGAAGAGATAGCTGGAGGCAACGGAGAAGTCTGGAGGGGACAAAGGAGTCATAAACAGGGATCTGGATGGGATAGGGGTGTCTTGAGTTCCAGAGGGTTCTGGAGGGAATAGTGGAGTCCAGAGGGGACAGAGGAGTCTGGAGAAGATACTGTGGACTGGAGGGGATAGCAGACTCGGGAGGGGACCGAAAAGTCTGGAGAAGATACTGAAGTCTTGAGGGGATAGGAATGTTCTGAGGTACAAGAGGGCTCTGGTGGGGATTGTACAGTCATGAGGAGACATAGGAGTCTGAAGAAGATACTGAAGTCTGGAGGGGATAGTAAATTTAGGAGGGTGTTGAGAAGTCTGAAAGCGACAGAGGTATCTGAAGGGGACAGTAGACTCAAGAAATGACAGAGGAGTCTGGAAGGGAGAGGGATCTGGAGGGGAGGATTCAGATGGGACAGCGCAGTCAGGGTAGGACAGAAGAGTTTGGAGGAGTTAAAGGAGCCTGGAGAGGATAGTGGACACGAGGCCAATTATCGTCAAAGAGCATTCCTAGCTAATCGTCCCATGTAGGAAGAGCGTTCCTAGCTAATCGTCCCATGTAGGAAGAGCGTTCCTAGATAATCGTCCCATGTAGGAAGAGCGTTCCTAGATAATCGTCCCATGTAGGAAGAGCATTCCTAGCTAATCGTCCCATGTAGGAAGAGCATTCCTAGATAATTGTCCCATGTAGGAAGAGCGTTCCTAGATAATCGTCCCATGTAGGAAGAGCATTCCTAGATAATTGTCCCATGTAGGAAGAGCGTTCCTAGATAATCGTCCCATGTAGTAAGAGCGTTCCTAGATAATAGTCCCATGTAGGAAGAGCGTTCCTAGATAATAGTCCCATGTAGGAAGAGCGTTCCTAGATAATCGTCCCATGTAGGAAGAGCGTTCCTAGCTAATCGTCCCATGTAGGAAGAGCGTTCCTAGATAATCGTCCCATGTAGGAAGAGCATTCCTAGATAATCGTCCCATGTAGGAAGCGCGTTCCTAGATAATCGTCCCATGTAGGAAGAGCGTTCCTAGATAATCGTCCCATGTAGGAAGAGCGTTCCTAGATAATCGTCCCATGTAGGAAGAGCGTTCCTAGATAATCGTCCCATGTAGGAAGAGCGTTCCTAGATAATCGTCCCATGTAGGAAGAGCGTTCCTAGATAATCGTCCCATGTAGGAAGAGCGTTCCTAGATAATCGTCCCATGTAGGAAGAGCGTTCCTAGATAATCGTCCCATGTAGGAAGAGCGTTCCTAGATAATCGTCCCATGTAGGAAGAGCGTTCCTAGATAATCTTCCCATGTAGGAAGAGCGTTCCTAGATAATCGTCCCATGTAGGAAGAGCGTTCCTAGATAATCGTCCCATATAGGAAGAGCGTTCCTAGATAATCGTCCCATGTAGGAAGAGCGTTCCTAGCTAATCGTCCCATGTAGGAAGAGCGTTCCTAGATAATCGTCCCATGTAGGAAGAGCGTTCCTAGATAATTGTCCCATGTAGGAAGAGCGTTCCTAGATAATCGTCCCATGTAGGAAGAGCGTTCCTAGCTAATCGTCCCATGTAGGAAGAGCGTTCCTAGATAATCGTCCCATGTAGGAAGAGCGTTCCTAGATAATTGTCCCATGTAGGAAGAGCGTTCCTAGATAATCGTCCCATGTAGGAAGAGCGTTCCTAGATAATCGTCCCATGTAGGAAGAGCGTTCCTAGCTAATCGTCCCATGTAGGAAGAGCATTCCTAGATAATTGTCCCATGTAGGAAGAGCGTTCCTAGCTAATCGTCCCATGTAGGAAGAGCATTCCTAGCTAATCGTCCCATGTAGGAAGATCGTTCCTAGATAATCGTCCCATGTAGGAAGAGCGTTCCTAGATAATCGTCCCATGTAGGAAGAGCATTCCTAGCTAATCGTCCCATGTAGGAAGAGCGTTCCTAGCTAATCGTCCCATGTAGGAAGAGCGTTCCTAGATAATCGTCCCATGTAGGAAGAGCGTTCCTAGATAATCGTCCCATGTAGGAAGCGCGTTCCTAGATAATCGTCCCATGTAGGAAGAGCGTTCCTAGATAATCGTCCCATGTAGGAAGAGCGTTCCTAGATAATCGTCCCATGTAGGAAGAGCGTTCCTAGATAATCGTCCCATGTAGGAAGAGCGTTCCTAGATAATCGTCCCATGTAGGAAGAGCGTTCCTAGATAATCGTCCCATGTAGGAAGAGCGTTCCTAGATAATCGTCCCATGTAGGAAGAGCGTTCCTAGATAATCGTCCCATGTAGGAAGAGCGTTCCTAGATAATCTTCCCATGTAGGAAGAGCGTTCCTAGATAATCGTCCCATGTAGGAAGAGCGTTCCTAGATAATCGTCCCATATAGGAAGAGCGTTCCTAGATAATCGTCCCATGTAGGAAGAGCGTTCCTAGATAATCGTCCCATGTAGGAAGAGCGTTCCTAGATAATCGTCCCATGTAGGAAGAGCGTTCCTAGATAATCGTCCCATGTAGGAAGAGCGTTCCTAGCTAATCGTCCCATGTAGGAAGAGCATTCCTAGATAATTGTCCCATGTAGGAAGAGCGTTCCTAGCTAATCGTCCCATGTAGGAAGAGCGTTCCTAGATAATCGTCCCATGTAGGAAGAGCGTTCCTAGATAATCGTCCCATGTAGGAAGAGCGTTCCTAGCTAATCGTCCCATGTAGGAAGAGCATTCCTAGATAATTGTCCCATGTAGGAAGAGCGTTCCTAGCTAATCGTCCCATGTAGGAAGAGCGTTCCTAGACAAACATCCCATGTAAAAGTGACAGTGGGCAGCCGATGAGCTGATGTAAACAGGAGATGTGCAACCAATGACAATGAATGTGGCTGCAGAATTTATCTTAGCATGTAAACAAGCTGGTCAGTGCTCATTCGTGGTTGCGGCGGCCAGTGATCATTTCAAGTAAGAGGGGGCAGTGGATTCTGGAGGGAACAGAGGAATTTGGAAGTCTGGAGGCAATAGAGGGATATGAAGGGATAGAGGAGTAAGATGGAAACAGAGGGGTCTGGAGGAGTCCGGAGGGGACAGACTGGTATTGCAGCAAATTATTCCCCCCTTTTTCTGAAGATATGCAGTGTGTTTGTGTAGGAGGGATCAGGGGTGGTAGAATTTGCCATTAGGGGTGTCTGCCAATGGTTAGCTATTTAGAATTTGTTGGGATTTTCCCAGGCTAAATAAACTGCTAACCGTATATATCAGATGAGGTTATAACACCCAGCACTGTGCAAATAGCATCTATAGAGCCTGAATCAGACAGCTCCGTACATTGTGTAGTGGTCATGCTGGATTACTGCAGCTCCGTTCCCACTCATGTTTCTGAGGATGTCATCAGTAAATTCAGATAAACTATCAATTGTGTAGTCCCAGAATAGCAGATGTAACTTTGGTTTATTGCTGCTCACATGAACAGTGTTGCACGTCCAGGGAGAGTCGCCCCACCGGAATGCAACAAATCCCTATTATACATAATGGGGTCAAGTACAATTGGTGGGCATCATGCCATGGATGCAGAAGAGCATTGTGGCTTCCATTATGAAAGCTACAATATGTTCCTGTCTCAGCTCCTTGCGCTTGCCTGGGCCCCATCCTGCTCATCTCTTGGCTGGACGTCCCTGCAGGCAGAAGCAGATTCCCTCCCTGAGCACTAAACAATCCATTTAAGAAATTACTGCGTCTGAGGCGGTATTATTTACGACTTTCCTCCCGGCTTAGTCAACATTTACAACGAAGAAAGAAAGAGAACATGAAATAAATTCAGCTAAATTATCTAACGGTGGAACTCATAATGCGTCTGCATGGACAGGACAGGAATAATGGTGTAAAAATGGGAACCTGCCGTGAGGAACGTCTAGAAGGGCGAGGAGTTAGGACGGATTCGGGCACATGGAGAGATGGTGTTTATTGGCAGCAGGATGGCAGCTGCTCGTTCTGGTTCAAGTCAAATTAACTTCTTGATGCTGGCTGCTACAGATCTTTCTGCAGATGGTTCTTAATACGTCCGAACTGATCCGTCTGCTCTGTGGTTCAGTATCTGGCTGCCTACTGGCTCTGGCAGTATATTACTGGCCAGCTCCAGCCAAACTCAGGGGGACAGCGGTTCACTATCTTATCACTCCAGAAGGCTGAGATAGTTGTTCGACGTTACCCCTGACATGGAGACATCCAGATGGTCATCAGTCATTTTTTTGCCTGAATACTTTTGGCTAATAGTAAATAGTAGTTCATCCAAATATCCCATACAGCTACCTGGTGAGGTTCACACAATTATAACCTTGGCCACAATGCAAAGTCAGGGCCAGGGTGCCTCCAAAAGAAATGCACCTGAGAGAAGCGCGTTCACTGTCCTTATGACTGCCTAAATGTCCAACATAGGATCTCATAGATGCTTCATTTACATACCATTATAGTGGGAGGTCCCCCATTAAACACATCCTCTTGCTTTTTTTTTAAGATTTTGCTGAAACATACATTGATCTTAGTTGTTTTGTTGTAGCCTGCACCATGTTGGATTTATGAGTAATGGATAATAGTGAATGGTACAAAGAATTCTTAATTAAAGGCCACAGCGGTGTCCTGAAGAGGAACTGAGCGATCAATATTCATAGGGAAGATAAATCCCCCATATAATCGTTCCTAAAACACACAGAACATACACAGCTTTGCATATTCTACTCTCATCTGATTTAAAGATGCTGAAGATTTTATATTCTGGGAGCAAGTTTCTTCTATACTCATTACTACCCAATAGACAAGAATATAACTACTAAAATACTGCTCCCTATATACAAGAATATAACTACTATAATGCTCCTATATACAAGAATGTAACTACTGTACTACAATACTGCCTCCTATATACACAAATATAACTACTATAATACTGCTCCCTATATACAGGAATATAACTACTATAATACTGCTCCTATATACAGGAATATAACTACTATAATACTGCCCCCTATATACAGGAATATAACTACTATAATACTGCTCCCTATATACAGGAATATAACTACTATAATACTGCTCCTATATACAGGAATATAACTACTATAATACTGCCCCTATATACAGGAATATAACTACTATAATACTGCCTCCTATATACACAAATATAACTACTATAATTGAGTAGTGGAGCGGGCGGAGACCTCGGCACAACCGGAGCAACAATGCAATCGCCGGCTCAATGGAACTCAGGATACGTGCAGGTGGATAGCAACTCCAATAAAGACATCTGCATGAGCGGTGCACAGATGAAAAGCCAGTCTATGTAATGATATAGAGAAAAAAAGCGTTTCCAGCATATCATAACTACTATAATACTGCTCCTATATACAGGAATGTAACTACTGTAATACTGCTCTTATATACAAGAATATAACTACTATAATACTGCTCCTATATACAGGGATATAACTACTATAATACTGCTCCTATATACAGGAATGTAACTACTGTAATACTGCTCTTATATACAGGAATATACTACTATAATACTGCTCCTATATACAGGGATATAACTACTATAATACTGCTCCTATATACAAGAATGTAACTACTGTAATACTGCTCTTATATACAAGAATATAACTACTATAATACTGCTCCTATATACAAGGATGTGCAGCCGTTCCATTCTCTCCAGTTCGTGTTTTACAGTTCTCCCTCTCTGAACAGCTCGCACTCCTTTATAAGACCCACATGACCAAAATTAGCAGGATATGTCTGTGCTCACATGTCTGGACCCTATGTCTTCCCCATTCTGTGAGAGCAGCAATGGTAAGTGTAATACCATATCCAAACTTGTGTCGTTTGGGGGCAGCCTTCCCCGCCGGTGGTGCTGGCCGGGTTTTGGTGGGGCTTTTTGGGTCTGGTCCTGTGACATTGGGGTTGCAGGGCCGTTCCATGGCCTCCCTTCCCTGCACGTGCACGCTTTGCGAGGTTGGCGGTCGCTGACCGACACGGTGTGGAGTTAGCGTAGGGACCCGTGTGGACCAGAGGACCTGCGCGGTGGTACACGGGGCAATATGGCTTGATCAATTCATATACAGACACTCTGGTGTTGATTTTTAATATAGGCCTAGCGCATTAGTATCAGCCATAGATGGGATGTGCAGCCGTTCCATTCTCTCCAGTTCGTGTATAACTACTATAATACTGCTCCTATATACAGGAATATAACTACTATAATACTGCCCTCTATATACAAGTATATAACTACTATAATACTGCTCCTATATACAGGAATATAACTCCTATAATACTGCCCCTATATACAGGAATATAACTACTATAATACTGCTCCTATATACAGGAATATAACTACTATAATACTGCTCCTATATACAAGAATGTAACTACTGTAATACTGCTCTTAGATACAAGAATATAACTACTATAATACTGCTCCTATATACAAGGATATATAGTCATGGCCAAAAGTTTTGAGAATGACACAAATATTATATTTTCACCTGATCTGCTGCCCTATGGTTTTTATGTGTGTTTGTCAGATGTTTTTATCACATACAGAAATATAATTGCAATCATATTATGAGTAACAAAAGTTTATAGTGACAGCTAGAATGAGTTAATGCAGCAAGTCAATATTTGCATTGTTGACTCTTCTTCTTCAGGACCTCTGCAATTCTCCCTGGCTGCTCTCAATCTCCTTCTGGACCAAATCCTGACTGATAGCCGTCCATTCTTGCACAATCAATGCTTGCATTTTGTCAGAATTTGTTGGTTTTTGTTTGTCCACCCGCCTCTTGATGATTGACCACAAGTTCTTAATGGGATTAAGATCTGGAGAGTTTCCAGGCCATGGACCCAAAATCTCTATGTTTTCTTCCCTGAGCCATTTAGTTCACCTTTGCTTTATGGCAAGGTGCTCCATCATGCTGGAAAAGGCATTGTTGATCGCCAAACTGCTCTTGAACGGTTGGGAGAAGTTGCTCTTGAAGGACATTCTGGTACAATTCTTTATTCATGGCTATGTTTTTAGGCAAGACTGTGAGAGAGCCGATTCCCTTGGCTGAGAAGCAACCCCACACATGAATGGTTTCAGGATGCTTTACAGTTGGCATGAGACAAGACTGGTGGTAGCGTTCACCTCGTCTTCTCCGAATAAGCTGCTTTCCAGATGTCCCAAACAATCGGAAAGGGGATTCATCAGAGAAAATGACTTTCCCCCAGTCCTCACCAGTCCACTCCCTGCACCTTTCCCCCAGTCCTCAGCATTCCACTCCCTGTGTCTTCTGCATAATATCAGTCTGTCCCTGATGTTTTTCTGCAGAGAAGTGGCTTCTTTGCTGCCCTCGAGACCAGGCCTTGCTCCAAGAGTCTCCGCAGTCTCACAGTGCAGATGCACTCACACCTGCCTGCTGCCATTCCTGAGCAAGCTCTGCACTGCTGGTAGCCCCATCCCGCAGCTGAAACACTTTTAAGAGACGGTCCTGGTGCTTGCTGGTCTTTCTTGGGCGCCCTGGAGCCTTTTTTGCAACAATGGAACCTCTCTCCTTGAAGTTCTTGATGATGCGATAGATTGTTGACTGAGGTGCAATCTTTCTAGCTGCGATACTCTTCCCTGTTAGGCCATTTTTGTGCAGTGCAATGATGACTGCACATGTTTCTTTAGAGATAACCATGTTAACAGAAGAGAAACAATGATGCCAAGCACCAGCCTCCTTTTAAAGTGTCCAGTGGTGTCATTCTTACTTAATCATGACAGATTGACCTCCAGCCCTGTCCTCATCAACACCCACACCTGTGTTAATGGAGGAATCACTGAAACGATGTTAGCTGGTCCTTGTAAGGCAGGGCTGCAATGATGTTAAAATGTGTTTTGGGGGATAAAGTTCATTTTCTAGGCAAATATTGACTTTGCAAATAATTGCTGTTAAGTTGATCACTCTTTATAACATTCTGGAATATATGCAAATTGCCATTTTAAAAACTGAAGCAGTAGACTTTGTAAAAATTATTATTTGTATCATTCTCAAAACTTTTGGCCATGACTGTAACTACTATAATACTGCCTCCTGTATACAAGAATATAACTACTATAATACTGCTCCTGTATACAAGAATATAACTACTATGATACTGTTCCCTATATACAGGGATATAACTACTATAATACTGCTCCCTATATACAGGAATATAACTACTATAATACTGCTCCTATATACAGGAATATACTACTATAATACTGCTCCTATATACAGGAATATAACTACTATAATACTGCTCCTATATACAGGGATATAACTACTATAATACTGCTCCTATATACAGGAATATAACTACTATAATACTGCTCATATATACAGGAATATAACTACTATAATACTGCTCCTATATACAGGAATATAACTACTATAATACTGCTCCTATATACAAGAATATAACTACTATAATACTGCTCCTATATACAGGAATATAACTACTATAATACTGCTCCTATATACAAGAATATAACTACTATAATACTGCTCCTATATACAAGAATATAACTACTATAATACTGCTCCTATATACAGGAATATAACTACTATAATACTGCTCCTATATACAGGAATATAACTACTATAATACTGCTCCTATATACAGGAATATAACTACTATAATACTGCTCCTATATACAGGAATATAACTACTATAATACTGCTCCTATATACAGGGATATACCTACTATAATACTGCTCCTATATACAGGAATATAACTACTATAATACTGCCCCTATATACAGGAATATACCTACTATAATACTGCTCCTATATACAGGAATACAACTACTATAATACTGCTCCTATATACAAGCATATAACTACTATAATACTGCTCCCTATATACAGGAATATACTACTATAATACTGCTCCCTATATACAAGAATATAACTACTATAATACTGCCCCCTATATACAAGAATATAACTACTATAATACTGCTCCTATATACAGGAATATAACAACTATAATACTGCTCCTATATACAGGAATATAACTACTATAATACTGCTCCTATATACAGGAATATACTACTATAATACTGCTCCTGTATACAAGAATATAACTACTATGATACTGTTCCCTATATACAGGGATATAACTACTATAATACTGCTCCTATATACAGGAATATAACTACTATAATACTGCTCCTATATGCAGGAATATAACTACTATAATACTGCTCCTATATACAGGAATATAACTACTATAATACTGCCCCTATATACAGGAATATACCTACTATAATACTGCTCCTATATACAGGAATACAACTACTATAATACTGCTCCTATATACAAGAATATAACTACTATAATACTGCTCCTATATACAAGCATATAACTACTATAATACTGCTCCCTATATACAGGAATATACTACTATAATACTGCTCCCTATATACAAGAATATAACTACTATAATACTGCCCCCTATATACAAGAATATAACTACTATAATACTGCTCCTATATACAGGAATATAACTACTATAATACTGCCCCCTATATACAAGAATATAACTACTATAATACTGCTCCTATATACAAGAATATAACTACTATAATACTGCTCCCTATATACAAGAATATAACTACTATAATACTGCCCCCTATATACAAGAATATAACTACTATAATACTTCTCCTATATACAGGAATATAACTACTATAATACTGCTCCTATATACAGGAATATACTACTATAATACTGCTCCCTATATACAGGAATATAACTACTATAATGCTTCAGGAAGATACAGGTGCCGGCACTGTCTGAACACTGCTCAATCAGTAGCTGTGCGCTGGAGTCGGATAAAAGGCTAATAAACTGCACTGGTGAGTAGCCGTGGTGCTCGAACAGAGACAAGGGCAGTAGGGTGTATAAAATAGAAAATAAGTCCAAGCACTCACCGGATGAAGTGATCTCTTTGTGCGTTTATTCAGACATCACAGGGAGGGAGCGGTGGCAAGGGTGCGGGAGCGTGTAGCAGACAACTGTTTCGCGCCTCAGCGCTTTGTCAAGTCTTACATCACTACCGGGGGAGGGTAGTTTAAATAGGTTACATCATGCATATGCAAATAATATTCAAAATAGGTGAAAACAAAAAATGTTAAATACAAGTACAAATTATCTCACAAACACTCCAATCATTCCTCTCATTGAGGCCATTGGGACCGGTCGCATCTAGAGTGGCACCAAGCTCAAGAGTGGTGACAAGCTCAATGTGAACACGCACATAAAGAAGAAAGCGGTGGATGAATGGTTCACCAGAGCTCCTCTGACAGGGAACAAAAGATGTGGTAGCTGTAAGTACTGGCCCCAGCTTATTCCTACTGCTTATATTAATCTTAATGGAGTAGACTGCTATATCGATAGCCTCATCACCTGTAGAACTTCCTACACTGTCTATGCGCTTGTGTGCTCATGTCACCGCTTCTACATTGGCAAAACTAAACGCCCGATGTGGACCAGGTACAAAGAGCATGCCTATTCAGTTAGGACGGGGAAAGGCGTTCCCCGCCTTATTGAACATGTGAGTTCTGTCCACAAAGGTGACACGAGCTCCCTGCGTTTTCTGGGCTTAGAGAAGGTGGATTAACCTGATAGGGGAGGAGACAGGCATTAGTACCTCCTCAGGAGAGAGGCAACATGGATTGCCACTCTAGATGCGACCGGTCCCAATGGCCTCAATGAGAGGAATGATTGGAGTGTTTTCTTGTGAGATAATTTGTACTTGTATTTAACATTTTTTGTTTTCACCTATTTTGAATATTATTTGCATATGCATGATGTAACCTATTTAAACTACCCTCCCCCGGTAGTGATTTAAGACTTGACAAAGCGCTGAGGCGCAAAACAGTTTTCTGCTACACGCTCCCGCACCCTTGCCACCGCTCCCTCCCTGTGATGTCTGAATAAACGCACAAAGATCATTTCATCCGGTGAGTGCTTGGACTTATTTTCTATTTTATACACCATAACTTCTATAATACTGCTCCTATATACAAGAATATACTACTATAATACTGCCCCTATATACAGGAATATAACTACTATAACTACTATTCTGTCTGCAGCAGCTATGGTGAACACAATACCTCATCCAGACTTGTGCTGTTTGGGGGCGACCTTCTCCGCCGGCGGTGCTGGCCGGGTTCTGGTGTGGTGTTTTTGGGTCTGGTCCTGTGACATGGGGGTCGCAGGGCCGTCCCATGGCACCCATTCCCTGACTGTGCACGCCTGCGGGGTTGGTGGCCACTGACTGGCACGGTGTGGACTTAGTGTAGGGACCCATGTGTATCAGATACCTGCACGATGGTACATGGGGCAGTATGGCTTGATCAATTCATACACAAAATTCTGATGTGTTATTTATTTAGCCTAGGGGCACTAGTATCAGCCATAGGTGTGAGGTGCAGCGCTCTTTTTCTTCCCTGAACCGCATAACTACTATAATACTGCCCCCTATATACAGGAGTATAACTACTATAATACTGCTCCTATATACAGGAATATAACTACTATAATACTGCTCCCATATACAGGGATATAACTACTATAATACTGCTTCTATATACAGGAATATAACTACTATAATACTGCCCCCTATATACAGGAATATAACTACTATAATACTGCTTCTATATACAGGAATATAACTACTATAATACTGCCCCCTATATACAAGAATATAACTGCTTTCTCTCCTGTATTGCATAACTGCTATAATACTGCCCCTAAATACAAGAATACAACAACTGCTACTATAATAACCCATGATATAAAGCCATGATATATCTATACATACAAAGAGCGGGTGGGACACAGTCTGTATATAAAAGAATATTGTTGGTATATCCATTTTTTTATTTTATGAGATGGATCAATATAAAAAACAGCAGTATTCTCCTGGTGATTTCTCCTGCTTTGTGTTGTCTGTGTAAACAGCTTCCATCATGTATGGAGACCGGTGTTGGCGTTTCGCTGTAACCTCAGTTTATTGACTTCTTGCTCTTAATTTAAATCGTCCTCCTAGGCCTCTTATCCGTTCACTTTACTGCCATTGTATAGAGTCAGTTACCGCCAGACACAGCTATCTGCAATCTTCTCTTTGTGGAGGGTCTAATATCCAGGGAGCAGCTTTATGTTTTCGCCAAGGGCAAGGAAGACCATGCACAGGTAAATGTATGGCGGCTGGCTTGTAAAAATGATTAAGAAAAACATAAAATTGCACCAGACACTGCAAGAACCCGAATGTGGATCATCCTAAAGGGGACCTGTCTCCATGAAATTGATGTCTAACCAACCAACATCATGTTATAGAGCTGGAGGGGCTGAGCAGATTGATATACAGTTTATTGGGAAAAGGTTCAGAATAACCTGTATTATAGTCTATTATATCTCTGTGTAGGTTACTAGATGGCGGTCCTAATTAGCTGTCAATCATTAAGTGAGACCGCCCACTGGTGAGTGATACTCAATATTTTCCTTCAGGCTTTCCAGGCATTATGGAAATTGTAGTTTTGCTGGAGGGCCACATTTTCCCCTTCCCTAGATAAATGCAGGGTGAAAACATCCAGAAATGATCAAGGATCTGACAGATTTTTAAATGCAGGGAAAAAGACCTTGTATAGAGACTGTATGGGCGACAGCGGAGGGAGTGCACAATGGAGCTTGGCTGTTTCATGCCACTGTATGACTCTGAACGTTACAAGGTCGCTTTCCTTTCTCCAAAACATTCCCTACAAAAACAATACCAAAAGAGCAGACAACAACAGAAGAGTTATGGTTCTGATAAGGTGGAAATGCCCTTTAAATATAGCAGAGTTTTGTAGACACTTTGCAGATGGACACAATGAATTTGTCATCGGAGAATGTCAGTAATCTGCAGAAGGAGATTGATCTTCCTGGCATCGCCTCATCCTTATCCCCTTTATAATAGAACAAACTCATCTTGCAAATCTTTGCGGGAAGCCGAGTTCTCCAAAATCCCCGGATTTCTGTGTGAAGTGGCGCAGAGTGACACAGAGGAGAGCCTCTTCCACCAGTTCATGGAGTGGATAATTTGCCTTTTGTAATACACACACCTACACTGTATTATAGAGGGGAAGGAAATCCTGCTCCCCGGCTGTACAGTACCAGGAAAGGGATCTCGGCAGGCTTGCTTTATACTCAGAGCTGTTTCAGAACAATCTAATACTAGAATTAGACAGAGGTATTTGTTAGAAAGCCTTTTATATAACAGTGGCATTGTGCAGGATCGTGGGCGAGCGCGGTTCGGCGGGGCCTACGCCTGCTCTGTTTTGTAAAAATGAAAGAGAACAGATTTGCAAACACCTCTCGCCCGCAAATGTGATTGATACAGAAACAGCTGGAAATGCACGGATCACAGAGAGACACGTTTATGAAGTTTCATGGACCCGAGATAACAAGGAGAATTGAAAGCTTTTCTGGAGTTAATCCTGCGATGTCTTCTGTAAATGGGCTCGGACATTGTGTGCAAGGACAATACAGGGAGATCATCTGCTCTTTTACATTATAAGCAGCATATCCATCACTGACATCACTGAGAATACAGCCTATCCATCACTAGAGATCAACAGTGACATCACTGAGAATACAGCCTATCCATCACTAGAGATCAGCGGTGACATCACTGAGAATACAGCCTATCCATCACTAGAGATCAGCGGTGACATCACTGAGAATACAGCCTATCCATCACTAGAGATCAGCGGTGAAATCACTGAGAATACAGCCTATCCATCACTAGAGATCAGCGGTGACATCACTGAGAATACAGCCTATCCATCACTAGAGATCAGTGACATCACTGAGAATACAGCCTATCCATCACTAGAGATCAGCGGTGACATCACTGAGAATACAGCCTATCCATCACTAGAGATCAGCGGTGACCTCACTGAGAATACAGCCTATCCATCACTAGAGATCAGTGACATCACTGAGAATACAGCCTATCCATCACTAGAGATCAGCGGTGACATCACTGAGAATACAGCCTATCCATCACTAGAGATCAGTGGTGACATCACTGAGAATACAGCCTATCCATCACTAGAGATCAGCGGTGACATCACTGAGAATACAGCCTATCCATCACTAGAGATCAGCGGTGACATCACTTGGAATACAGCCTATCCATCACTAGAGATCAGTGACATCACTGAGAATACAGCCTATCCATCACTAGAGATCAGCGGTGACATCACTGAGAATACAGCCTATCCATCACTAGAGATCAGCGGTGACATCACTGAGAATACAGCCTATCCATCGCTAGAGATCAGTGACATCACTGAGAATACAGCCTATCCATCACTAGAGATCAGCGGTGACATCACTGAGAATACAGCCTATCCATCACTAGAGATCAGTGGTGACATCACTGAGAATACAGCCTATCCATCACTAGAGATCAGTGATATCACTGAGAATACAGCCTATCCATCAGTAGAGATCAGCGGTGACATCACTGAGAATACAGCCTATCCATCACTAGAGATCAGTGACATCACTGAGAATACAGCCTATCCATCACTAGAGATCAGCGGTGACATCACTGAGAATACAGCCTATCCATCACTAGAGATCAGTGGTGACATCACTGAGAATACAGCCTATCCATCACTAGAGATCAGCGGTGACATCACTGAGAATACAGCCTATCCATCACTAGAGATCAGCGGTGACATCACTTGGAATACAGCCTATCCATCACTAGAGATCAGTGGTGACATCACTGAGAATACAGCCTATCCATCACTAGAGATCAGTGATATCACTGAGAATACAGCCTATCCATCAGTAGAGATCAGCGGTGACATCACTGAGAATACAGCCTATCCATCACTAGAGATCAGTGACATCACTGAGAATACAGCCTATCCATCACTAGAGATCAGTGATATCACTTGGAATACAGCCTATCCATCACTAGAGATCAGTGACATCACTGAGAATACAGCCTATCCATCAGTAGAGATCAGCGGTGACATCACTGAGAATACAGCCTATCCATCACTAGAGATCAGTGATATCACTTGGAATACAGCCTATCCATCACTAGAGATCAGTGACATCACTGAGAATACAGCCTATCCATCAGTAGAGATCAGCGGTGACATCACTGAGAATACAGCCTATCCATCACTAGAGTTTAGCAGTGACATCACTGAGAATACAGCCTATCCATCACTAGAGATCAGCGGTGACATCACTGAGAATACAGCCTATCCATCACTAGAGATCAGTGACATCACTGAGAATACAGCCTATCCATCACTAGAGATCAGCAGTGACATCACTGAGAATACAGCCTATCCATCACTAGAGATTAGTGACATCACTGAGAATACAGCCTATCCATAACGAGAGATCAGTGACATCACTGAGAATACAGCCTATCCATCACTAGAGATCAGCAGTGACATCACTGAGAATACAGCCTATCCATCACTAGAGATCAGCGGTGACATCACTGAGAATACAGCCTATCCATCACTAGAGATCAGCGGTGACATCACTGAGAATACAGCCTATCCATCACTAGAGATCAGTGATATCACTGGGAATACAGCCTATTCATCACTAGAGATCAGTGACATCACTGAGAATTCAGCCTGTCCATCACTAGAGATCAGCGGTGACATCACTGAGAATACAGCCTATCCATCACTAGAGATCAGCGGTGACATCACTGAGAATTCAGCCTGTCCATCACTAGAGATCAGCGGTGACATCACTGAGAATACAGCCTAGCCATCACTAGAGATCAGCGGTGACATCACTGAGAATACAGCCTATCCATCACTAGAGATCAGCAGTGACATCACTGAGAATACAGCCTATCCATAACTAGAGATCAGTGACATCACTGAGAATACAGCCTATCCATCACTAGAGATCAGCAGTGACATCACTGAGAATACAGCCTATCCATCACTAGAGATCAGTGACATCACTGAGAATACAGCCTATCCATAACTAGAGATCAGTGACATCACTGAGAATACAGCCTATCCATCACTAGAGATCAGCAGTGACATCCTTGCTATGCAGTCTATGCAACATCCCCATATCTCATATGAGAAGCCGTGGTGTAGATGATTATATTATACTGTTATTATGAACCTGGTGTCTGGACCTATTTCCTGTACTTTGCTCAGTGACAGGTAATGTCCGTTGCTGATCTGTGCCATCATCCTAGGATGAGTTGCTGGCTGCCCGGTTGGCATGTAACCCTGCCCTGCAGTCTCTTTATGGATTCATGAGGTTTATTGTAGCAGATACAGCTAATACCTGAATGTCCTGATTCATTCATCGGACCCCACAGATCTCCGCAGCCTTAGCCCAGCCGCTCTCATCTTACATGTACCCTGGGTGATCACTGGGGGCTTATTGATTTACAGGGTTGGCATGTGCCAGTTCTCAGTGTACTACAAGTTCTGCCAAACCTCATGTACCCATTTTGTTCCTCTCAATGAGAAAATTCTGTAATGAACGCTCTTGGCTCAAATCTGAAGTTTAGAACTTGATGTAAAGTTCTCATCACATCATCACGTAACCTTGTCTGAGAGGAACGGAGTGTGCCTGCAAACAGTATATACAGGACATACCAGCCGTATATATATAATTATATATAGGAGATACCAGCTGTACATATATAATTATATATAGGAGATACCAGCCGTACATATATAATTATATACGGGAGATACCAGCCGTACATATCTATATCATAAAAATGAGTCTGTCTGTCCGTCTGTGCGTCCGTCTGTACACTATAGACTTCCAAACGCCTGAACCGTTTGACCCCAAATTTGACCCACAGATACATTGGGTGCCCGGGAAGGTTAGAGCGAAGGTCCCATCCCCGCCAGATGTACAGGAGGGGAGAGGGAAGAGCACCCCATAGAGATGAATGGATGCTGACAAACTCACAGAGGGATGTGAGTCTGCCATTGAGTGCACAGGGCAGGGATATTCGCAGCGAGACCCACTGCAGATTCACCCAGTGTGTTTGTACCCTAACAGTGTATATACAGTGTATACAGTAAGGGGCTTACCTGCCAGGTGGTGGTGTTGGGGAATGTATACCGTAAGGGGGTGTTAGGGAATGTATACAGCATGGGGGCTACCTGAAGGGGTGAGTGTATACAGCATGGGGGCTATCTGCAAGGGGGGCAGTGTATACAGCATGGGGGATACCTGCAGGGGGGAGTGTATACAGTATGGGGACTATCTGCAAGGGGGGAGTGTATACAGTATGGGGGCAACCTGCGGGGGTGAAGTGTATACAGTATGGGGGCTACCTGCGGGGGTGAAGTGTATACAGTATGGGGCAACCTGCAAGAAGGGGGGGGGAGTGTATACAGTATGGGGCTACCTGCAGGGGTGAAGTGTATACATTATGGGGGCAACCTGCAAGAATGGGGGGAGTGTATAGAGTATGGGAACTACCTGCAGGGGTGGAGTGTATAGAGTATAGGGACTACCTGCAAGGGGGGGGGGCGTATAGAGTATGGGGACTACCTGCAAGGGGGGGGGGGGTGTATAGAGTATGGGGACTACCTGCAAGGGGGGGGTATAGAGTTTGGGGGCTACCAGCAGGGATGGGGGGTGTATACAATATTGGGGCTACCTGCTGAGGGGAGTGTATACAGTAGAGGGGCTACCTACGGGGGGGGGGTGTATACAGTATTAGGAACTTTGAAACCTCTTCTGTGTTGTTCTCAAGGATGGAAGATAGTGCCTAAAAGAGCCAGATTATGATGTTGCAGGATTGTGTATGCACTTATTATTATAAGCTGCAGGTTTTCTGCACACACACTTTACTTATGGTCTGCAGTCAGCTGTGGGGGGGGGACCCCCAAACTATACACTACAGGTATACAGTACCCCAGAACTATACACTACAGGTATACAGGATCTCCACCAACTCTATACTACAGGTATACAGGACCCCCAAACTATACACTACAGGTATACATGACCTCCACCTGCTATATACTACAGGTATACAGGACCTCCACTAACACTGTCAATGTTGAATATAACCAGGCTGTATATAACACTACCAATGTGGTACATAACCAGGCTGTATATAAGACTGCCAGTGTTGTATATAACCAGGCTATATATAACACTACCAATGTTGTATATAAACAGGCTCTGTATACAGTCTGATCACAACATCTCAGTTTGGCTATTAGGTATTTAGGATGTTTAAAGTTTTTAGTTTATTTCTAATGTGCATAAGCTACAATTTACATAAACAGTGCAGAACGCTCGGGGTATATAGTGTATATAGGGATCCTGGCGATTCCCCCTTAAACAAAAACAAAAAACAAGGGCATAGATTTGCCTCCTGGGCGACCTTGGAACAAATCTAATTAACACACTTACGCTTTATACCCGGGCAGCGCCAGGTACATATTCTAGTATAATTGCGCCTTAGGCGCCTTGGTTGCATCTTATGCTGCCTCCGAAGCCCCCCTTTCTAAGCGGGGCCACTGGTCAGGGGCAGGCCGCTGCCTCAGGATCAGTTGCTGTGCGGCATCCGGGAGCCTGCTGGCTCTTTAACGAGGGTCACTCCAGGTTTGCCGGACTGTGTAAGTATAAACACGAATGTTCCTCCTGTGGAGGAACCCACGCTGCGCTGCGATGTTCCAAACCCCCAGTTAAACAGGTCCCAAAATCAGCAACTGCCGAGAACAAGGACGTCGGTGAGCGTAGCCGAGATGGCCCCTTGGCTCGATCAGTACCCCAATAAATCTGAAGCAGAAGTATTACGTTCAGGTTTCCAGTTCGGTTTTTCCCTCCCGTTCCTTTATTCATGCTCCCCCACGTTTGCTGGTAACTTAAAGTCGGCCCGGGACCACCCTGAGGTGTTGCGGGAGAAGGTGGGAAAGGAGGTAGCACTGGGCAGGATGGCGAGCCCCTTTAGTTCCCCCTGTTCCGCAATCTGCGAGTGTCGCCATTGGGTGTGGTTCCCAAAAAAAGAGCCTGGAAAATTCAGGCTCATAAACCATCTCTCACATCCACGGGGTTCATCTGTCAATGACCGTATCACATCTGACAACGCGTCTGTGTCTTATGTTTCTTTTGATAGGGCAGTCATGTTGGTAAGATGGGCGGGAAGGGGGACGTTGCTGGCTTCCGCTTGCTTCCGGTGCATCCGGAGTGCTATCATTTGTTAGGTTGTCGTTTGGATGGCGGGTTCTATTATGACATGTGTTTGCTGATGGGCTGCTCTATTTCGTGCCATTACTTTGAAGTTTTCAGCTCCTTCCTGGAGTGGGTGGTACGTTATGAGCAGGGCTGTATTAACAGCTGCTGCTGCCCTAGGCACTAAACCTGAAGACGCCCCATTTACACGCACCTATTGGCGATACCAGACCTGACCAATACCACCATACCCCCCACCCCCCTGGAAAAGACACCAGATTTACTGGCAAGTCTGAATGGGAGGAGGGAAACTAAAAAAATAAAAACAAAAAAAATTAGTTTTTTCTGTCCCCCTGCTCCCTGGTGCTGCCCCCCTGCAAGGTGCTGCCCTAGGCACCGGACCACGGGTGCCTTGTGGTAAATATGGCCCTGGTTATGAGACCGACTGCAACTCGGCTATCCACTACCTGGATGACTTTCTTTTCGTTGGTCCTGCAGGGGAGGGTGTTTGCAGTTATTTGTTGTCTACTTTTCAGTTTTACATGGCATGTTTTGGGGTTCCCTTATCGGTGGATAAGACGGAGGATCCGGTTACCAGGCTTTCCTTTTTAGGCATTGAGATTGACACCTTTGAAATGGTTTTCTGACTTCCCACCGATAAGTTAACTCGGATGTTGGATTTGATTGACTGGTTCTTAGGTGTGGCGAAGGTCACACTGCGGCAGATGCAATCGCTGTTGGGCTTACTAGTCTTTGCCTGTCGCATCATGCCCATGGACAGGATCTTCTCCAGGTGCCTAGCCATGGCGGGCGCGAAACGTCCAGGTCACCGCATTCGTTTGACTTGCATGCTTAAGGCCGACCTTTTAGTTTGGCAGCAGTTCCTGCATACATATAACGGCCGCACTTGCCTTAGGTCTGTGAGACTAACGAACACGGAGCTAGCTTTGTGCACGGACGCCGCAGGTTCGTGCGGTTTTGGGGCGGTCTTCAGCACAGATTGGTGTGCGGAGGACTGGCAGGAATCGGGACTGTGCCGGAACATGGCGGTACTGGAGCTGTTTCCCATTATCGTAGCAGTGAAATTGTGGGGTCCCTCTTTGTCGGATAGGCATTTATTTGTTTTTGGTCTGACAATATGGGGGTAGTTTCATGTATTAACAGCCTTTCCTCTTCCTCCCTTCAGGTCATCAGTTTATTGCGCCATCTGGTGTTAAAGTGTTTAGAGTTTAATATTTACTTCAGGGCCAGCCATGTGCCGGGGTCTGTGAATGTGGTTGCTGACGTCTCGATTCTATTGGCAGGACTTACGGTCCCTCTTACCTGGAGCCGCGGAGGTGGGCAGGTGGTGCCTGGCCCATCTATGGGGCCTGATCGACAACAACTAATGTCGCTGGTATCGTCCTCAGTCACGCCAGCTACCTGGCATCATCACGGTAAGGTCTAGGCTGAATAGTGCGCAATCTTCTGAGAGATTGGAGGTGACCACGAAGTATTTTTTAGGCCTGAGGGCGGAGGGTGCCTCTGGTTCTCTTGCGCAAAGCAGACTATCGGGCGTGGCTTTCTTTTCTCAGCTGTTGGGTTGGGAGGACGTAACTAAATCCTTTTTATTGAGGCAAGCCTTAAAAGGCTGGCTGAAGGAGAAGAGGCTGGTAGACCTTCGTCGCCCGGTGTCATTCCAGTTGCTGGCGCAGTTGATAGAGCAATGTTCAGTCGCTTGTAGTCCCTCGTACGAGGCTAAGTTGTTTGCGGCAGCTTTTGGCAAAACCTTTTTTCGGGGCCCTGCGGGTCGGGGAAATGCTTCCCCCGTCTAAGTGTAAACCTGGGGGACTTGACAGCTCTGACGTGGTACGGGGCGATTCGAATTCGCATTCGGCTTTCAAGGACGGATTGTTATGGGCGAGGGGCATGGTTGCCGCTGCGAGCCGTGTCGGGTTCGGCGTGTCCGGTGGCCCTGATAGATGACTACATGTCTTGCAGAGTACAAGGCGAGCGCTTTTTCCTGCATGATGACGGGTCCCCTTTGACTATATTCCAGTTCCGAACCCTGTCCCGCAAGATAATAGTCGCGCTGGGTTTTTCCCCTCGGGAATTCAGTACTCAGTCTTATAGAATCGGAGCGGCCACTGAGGCGGTGAGGGCAGGTTTACCTGAGGGGGATGTGATGAGAATTGGCTGCTGGCGCTCAGCTTATTTCGCGCGCTATGTTCGCCCAGAGTTATTGTTATGATCTATTTTCTGTTATTTCTTTCAGAAGGGGTTCCACTGTTGGCCACTCATACGTCTTCCGAGCGAGTCAGAGGGCCGAAATGCACCCCGGAGGGAGCAGCCTGGGCTTTAGGAATATCAAGGTGTCATGAAGAGGGATACGAGGCCATAGGTGGTCCCAGATTCTGTCAGAAGTCATGTCTTTCGCAGGCCTGGTCTAAGGCCCGGTGATACTTGTGGTCCACGCGGGGGGCAATGATCTATGCCAGCTAAAGATTGGAGAACTGATGACCCTCATGAGGGCCGATATTGAGAGATTCGGGCCACTTTTCTCCGAAATGGTGCTAGTGTGGTCGGAAATTGACCCCCGGGTGGTATGCCAGGGACCCTGAGGCTGTGGAACGGGCGAGACGTTCTCTGAATGCGAGGACGTCTCGTTTTGTTCGCTCCCGCTCTGGAGTAGTGGTGCACCACAGATTGCTTGAGGGTGATAACAGGAACCTTATGTCCTCGGATGGCGTTTATTTGAACGATATCGGGATGGACATATTCTTGTCGGGTCTCCAGGATGGAATTTAACAGGCCCTCTATTTGCTGGGTGGAGCTCCTTGGTGGCGGAAAATTACATGTTGGGTTAGCTGTACGGACGCGGTTAGCTGTGGGAGTCCGTCGTCTGTGCACTGTGGGCTACGGTTACGGAAGTTCGGCACGTAGTGCCCGTTGGTGAAGAGATAAGTTAAAGAGAAAAAAATAAAAGTAGTGGCCGATCTCCACCCAGCAAAATTACAACTGTGTTCTCCAGAGTTAGAAGGTATGAGTTTTGGTTGCTGGTGTCTGTATGCAGTCAGCTGTACATATATAACTATATACAGTAGATTCCAGCCGTATATATATAATTATATATAGGAGATACCAGCCGTACATATATAACTATATACAGGAGATACCAAGCGTATATATATATATATATATATATATATATATATATATATATATATATAACTATATACATGAGATCCCCAGGTTATACCAGCCTGCTCCATATCCCTATATACAGGAGATATACCCATATTCCCATGTAGGGGTGTCACAGTTATCAGCACATGTAGAAGAGGATGGGCCCGGTAGGAGTAGAATAGCGGGTTGGCAGCAGACATGACACACAATGTACGGCTATATATAGCTGGTGCACAGCTGTGTGTGATTATTCATACGCTTTTCTATGTGTTCAGATGACACGTGACCAGCACCTGCCCATACACAGAGGACACAGAATGCCAGGGTCGCGGTGCCGCATGTTTGGGGGGTCCCAGGGGGTTATAATGTCAGAGAAGAGAGTCAAGATATCCTTACAGAAATACTTCAAAGCCTGGAGTCCATGGCCACTGAGCTCCTGCCGGTACATGCTGGGGGTCGGTGGTCGGCACGCTCTGATCACTCCACCAATAAGGATCAATTATGAAAGCCGAGGGGCCCGCAGCGACCACCTAAACATAGTGCAGGCTCTACAGGGCAGATTTATAGGTGTGATCAATAACCCCAGGACATACAGGCGGCCAGGGGCAAGAAGTATATGACAGGTGGTAAATCCAGAGATTATAGGATGACAACAGGCAGTGAGTGCAGGGATTATAGGACAGCTACATATAGTCAGTGCAGGGATTATATACGAGCTACATATAGTCAGTGCAGGGATTATAGAACAGCTACATATAGGCAGTGCAGGGATTATAGGAGAGCTACATATAGTCAGTGCAGGGGTTATAGGAGAGCTACATATAGTCAGTGCAGGGATTATAGGACAGCTACATATAGGCAGTGCAGGGATTATAGGAGAGCTACATATAGTCAGTGCAGGGATTATAGGAGAGCTACATATAGTCAGTGCAGGGATTATAGGAGAGCTACATATAGTCAGTGCAGGGATTATAGAACAGCTACATATAGTCAGTGCAGGGATTATAGAACAGCTACATATAGTCAGTGCAGGGATTATAGAACAGCTACATATAGTCAGTGCAGGGATTATAGGAGAGCTACATATAGTCAGTGCAGGGATTATAGAACAGCTACATATAGTCAGTGCAGGGATTATAGGAGAGCTACATATAGTCAGTGCAGGGGTTATAGGAGAGCTACATATAGTCAGTGCAGGGATTATAGGACAGCTACATATAGGCAGTGCAGGGATTATAGGAGAGCTACATATAGTCAGTGCAGGGGTTATAGGAGAGCTACATATAGTCAGTGCAAGGATTATAGGAGAGCTACATATAGTCAGTGCAGGGATTATAGGACAGCTACATATAGTCAGTGCAGGGATTATAGGACAGCTACATATAGTCAGTGCAGGGATTATAGGAGAGCTACATATAGTCAGTGCAGGGATTATAGGACAGCTACATATAGTCAGTGCAGGGATTATAGGAGAGCTACATATAGTCAGTGCAGGGATTATATAAAAGCTACATATAGTCAGTGCAGGGATTATATAAAAGCTACATATAGTCAGTGCAGGGATTATAGGAGAGCTACATATAGTCAGTGCAGGGATTATAGGACAGCTACATATAGTCAGTGCAGGGATTATAGGAGAGCTACATATAGTCAGTGCAGGGATTATAGGAGAGCTACATATAGTCAGTGCAGGGGTTATAGGAGAGCTACATATAGTCGGTGCAGGGATTATAGGACAGCTACATATAGTCGGTGCAGGGATTATAGGAGAGCTACATATAGTCAGTGCAGGGATTATAGGACAGCTACATATAGTCAGTGCAGGGATTATAGGACAGCTACATATAGTCAGTGCAGGGATTATAGGAGAGCTACATATAGTCAGTGCAGGGATTATAGGAGAGCTACATATAGTCAGTGCAGGGATTATAGGAGAGCTACATATAGTCAGTGCAGGGATTATATAAAAGCTACATATAGTCAGTGCAGGGATTATAGGAGAGCTACATATAGTCAGTGCAGGGATAATAGAGCTACATATAGTCAGTGCAGGGATTATATACGAGCTACATATAGTCAGTGCAGGGATTATAGGAGAGCTACATATAGTCAGTGCAGGGATTATAGGAGAGCTACATATAGTCAGTGCAGGGATTATGTAAAAGCTACATATAGTCAGTGCAGGGATTATAGGAGAGCTACATATAGTCAGTGCAGGGATAATAGAGCTACATATAGTCAGTGCAGGGGTTATAGGAGAGCTACATATAGTCAGTGCAAGGATTATAGGAGAGCTACATATAGTCAGTGCAGGGATTATATAATAGCTACATATAGTCAGTGCAGGGATTATAGGACAGCTACATATAGTCAGTGCAGGGATTATAGGACAGCTACATATAGTCAGTGCAGGGATTATAGGAGAGCTACATATAGTCAGTGCAGGGATTATAGGAGAGCTACATATAGTCAGTGCAGGGATTATATAAGAGCTACATATAGTCAGTGCAAGGATTATAGGAGAGCTACATATAGTCAGTGCAGGGATTATATAATAGCTACATATAGTCAGTGCAGGGATTATAGGACAGCTACATATAGTCAGTGCAGGGATTATAGGACAGCTACATATAGTCAGTGCAGGGATTATAGGAGAGCTACATATAGTCAGTGCAGGGATTATAGGAGAGCTACATATAGTCAGTGCAGGGATTATAGGAGAGCTACATATAGTCAGTGCAGGGATTATATAAAAGCTACATATAGTCAGTGCAGGGATTATAGGAGAGCTACATATAGTCAGTGCAGGGATAATAGAGCTACATATAGTCAGTGCAGGGATTATAGGAGAGCTACATATAGTCAGTGCAGGGATTATATAAGAGCTACATATAGTCAGTGCAAGGATTATAGGAGAGCTACATATAGTCAGTGCAGGGATTATATAATAGCTACATATAGTCAGTGCAGGGATTATAGGACAGCTACATATAGTCAGTGCAGGGATTATAGGACAGCTACATATAGTCAGTGCAGGGATTATAGGAGAGCTACATATAGTCAGTGCAGGGATTATAGGAGAGCTACATATAGTCAGTGCAGGGGTTATAGGACAGCTACATATAGTCAGTGCAGGGATTATAGGACAGCTACATATTGTCAGTGCAGGGATAATAGGAGAGCTACATATAGTCAGTGCAGGGGTTATAGGAGAGCTACATATAGTCAGTGCAGGGATAATAGGAGAGCTACATATTGTCAGTGCAGGGATTATAGGAGAGCTACATATAGTCAGTGCAGGGATTATAGGACAGCTACATATAGTCAGTGCAGGGATTATAGGAGAGCTACATATAGTCAGTGCAGGGATTATAGGAGAGCTACATATAGTCAGTGCAGGGATTATAGGACAAATATAGCAAGTGAGTAAAAGGATTATAGGAGAGCTACAGACCGTAAATGCAGAGATTATATAACAGCTACAGGCAGTGAGTGCATGGATTATGGGACAACTATAGGCAGTAATTGCAGGGACTATAGGACTAATACAGGCAGTGAGTGCAGGGATTATAGTGCAGCCTCAGGCAGTCCGGGGTGAGGAAGGGGTACATTGTATAGTATGATTATTTATACATGTGTAAATTGTTCTTTCATATATATACACCATATAGTACAGTTACTTATAGATTTATGGTGCTGTTATATATACACTATATGGCATGGTTATGTATGCAGGTACAGTTATTCATACACTGTATGGTACTAATATTTATATACTGCATGGTAAGGTTACTTGTATAGTATTAATATGTTAAAGTTATTTATACACAATTATATATCCACTGTATGCTACTGTTATATATATCCACTGTATGATGCAGTATTGTTATTAATACACTGCTTGGAATATGTTTTTCTATACTGTATGGTCTGGATATTTGCACACTGTATGGAACTATTATTTATACATTGTACAGTATTGTTACTTATATGCTGTTTGGTACAGTTAGTTGTACATGGTATGGTTATTTATACACAATATGGTACTGTTATATATATATATATATATATACACTGTATGGTATGGATGTGTGGACACTGTAGAAGAGTATGATGATTTAAACACTGTCCTGTTATTTATGCACTATATGGTTCTATTATTTACATACTGCATGGTAAGGTTCTCTCTACAGTAACTGGCCGTTATAGTGTACCTGTCATCATAAAAATGGGATAGAGACGTGTCAAAAGTTTTAATCAGTCAGTTTCTGTACTTTCTGGTTGAGCAGTAGTACACAGTACTACAGGTTCCAGAATGCAATGCTTTCCCTCAGCTGTTCATCACAGTCCCAGAGAAGTTGCTGCACCTGCTTCTGGACAGTCAGAGATGGTGAATCACTAAGGGGATTGGGGGATCGAGCCCCGCCCCCTGTGACATCACACCCTGCCCCCTGTCTGCATCATCAGCAAACACACACAATGTGAGACAGAGGCATGGAAGATTTGTCTCCTAAGGTGGGAGAGCAGAGGGAGCAGGAGACAATGTGGATTTGCACAGGGGCCATTTTTTTTCACTTCCTGGATTTCTATCAGCTACCAGTGTGGCAGAATCATACAGATACAGTAATACATTGTATTCTATAAAGCTTTTAATGTACTTTAAATAGAAAAAAAAACTTATGTGGAGTTCCCCTTTAAGGGTGGGATCACACATACTGTATCCAAAGCGAATACCGTCACTGTCACTTCAACCCCTGTTGCCCGGTACATACATTACCAGGTCCGCGCTCCAGCTTGCTTTGGGGGCTCCCGTCACTCAGCTAATCAGTGCACTGCGGTGGGTCACTGCGCTGATTTCCTGAGGGCTGGGAGCTCCCGAAGCAAGCCATGTACCGGGCCGCAGAGGGTTAAGGGGGCTGACTTTTACATATTTGCAGCGGGATGACAATCTCATTGAAGTGACAGTGATGGTATTCGCAACGGATATGTTATGTGTGAACCCACTCTTAGGCTATGTTCACACAATGTAAGTTTCCTATTAATCACGACCGTTGTTGCCGTGCGGCCGTGATTAATAGGAAACTTACGTTGTGCTGCCATCTATGGAATCACGGCCGCAGTCTATACACTCTGGCTGGGATTGCTAGCAGCCGCACAAAAAAACTGGCATTTCACTTTTGTGCGGACACTATTCATTGAATAGCAGCCGCACAGCCCTGACAGTGCAGTCAATGGAGCGTGCAGCTCCAGCCACACCCTCCGTTGTGTTCAATGGGGAATTGGCATGCGGGCACACGCTGATGCGCCTGCATCCCAATTCAGCACAAATGATTATCTTCACTTACACCGACCGTTCTGTGACCTGGCCGGGTCACAGAACGGCCAGTGTTTGACGCTGTGTGAACCCGGCCTTAAAGTGTAACTATCATTTGTGAGAACCCTTGACATAGCGATATGTCAGAAGTGCATATCGGTGGGCGTCCAGGAGTCCCGATCACCGCTAGATTGAAACGGCAGAAGCAATCAGCAGCGCACGCTCTGCCCCATCATCTCCGCTATAACTGCCCTGTACTGAATTATAATGAAGCCTATGGAAGTTGCGGCTAGAAGTTCCATAGGCTCCCATTATAATTCCGTAGACTGCTTGTTGTATAGCAGAGATGAAGGGGCAGAGGGCGTGCTGCTAAGCGCTTCTGTCCCTTCATTTTAGCGATGGGAAGGGGTCTCAGCACCCAGACCCCACGATACTCACTTCTGACGTATCGCCATGACATGACAGAAGTTCTTACAAATGATAGTTACACTATAAAGGGAACCTGTCACCCCCCGTGCCGGGGTGACAGGCTCCCGACCCCCCGTTAGAGCCCCCTATACTCACCTGATCCCGCCGGGTCCCGCTTCTGGATCCGGTCAGGTGACGGAGATCTCAGCCGCTGCAGCCCGGCGCGCGCTGAGAGATGAGTCCAACGCTCATAGAGAATGACGGAGCGCTGGACTCTCCTGTCATTCTCTATGAGCATTGGACTCATCTCTCAGCGCGCGCGCCGGGCTTCAGCGGCTGAGATCTCCGTCACCCGACCGGATCCAGAAGCGGGACCCGGCGGGATCAGGTGAGTATAGGGGGCTCTAACGGGGGGTCGGGAGCCTGTCACCCCGGCACGGGGGGTGACAGGTTCCCTTTAAAGACCCGGCAGATGACTAGTTAAGTAGGATGTGGTTACATTCAATGAATGCAGAGCCATAGGGCATAACTGTACCACATATCGCAGACGATTTCTATGCAAGACTCGCAGTGTGAAATCCGCTGTCAATGCGGCACATGTGAATGCAGCCTAAAGGGGTTCTCCGATTTCATATTACCTGCTTCCTATCCTATAGAATGAATTGAGCCGCAGGTTGGAGTGTGACCTGTAGCTCCATTCATTCAATATGGAGCCGCTGGACATAGCCTGTACTGTATGTGCTGTATGGTACTGTTACTTCTGTACTCTATAATACTGTTATCTATACATGGTATGGTACTATTATTCATACACTATATGCTATGGTAATTTATGTTCTATATGGTACTGTAATTGTTATACTGTATAGTATAATTATGTATACACTGGTACAGATATTTATATACTGTATGGTTATTTGTACACTGTATGGTATAGATATATACACACTGTCTATGGTACTTTTATACACAGTATGATACTCTTACATATAGAACTGTTAAATATGCACTGTATAGTACTGTTATATATACATTGTATGTTACTGTTATATATACACAGTATGGTACTCTTATATATACACTGTATGGTGCAGTTCTATATACACTGTATGGTACTTTTATATATATATATACAGTGGTGCCTTGGATTACGAGCATAATTCGTTCCGGGACTGAGCTTGTAATCCAAATCCACTCTTAAACCAAAGCAAATTTTCCCATAAGAAATCATAGAAATGCAGACAATTGGTTCCACACCCCAAAAATAATGATTTATTATTCTGAATAACATGTAAAACAAATGAAACAAACATTTAGAAACAGCTGAATATGTGATATTATAAGTTACTGTAGAGTATAGCAATCAGCATGTGGAGTATAATGTATAGTAAGTGCAAAAACCTGAAAAACAGCAGCAGTTTGTGGATACAGGATGGAACTGCAGATCCCCATAATGGTGAGGATGGGAAACACACGGGCTGACAGAGACTGCAGGGAGTATGAAGGAATGAGCAGGGTGTAGAGTGAGCACAGTTTAGCAGCACTCTGTCTGGGGAGCTATGAAGAGATTACCTCCACAGTCCTGTCCCCTGATGTAAGCAGATGTAAGTAGATCTGCTATGATTTGGAAGGTGAGGGAAACTTCCTAAATCAGAGTACAGTGCTGTAGACCACGCTATGCAGACCATGATCCTCCCCCTCTCGCGTTCCCACCCAGTACAGGGAGCTCTTAAACCAAAGCAATGCTCTTATACCAAGTCACAATTTTGAAAAACTGTGAGCTTTTAAACCAAAACGCTCTTAATCCAAGTTACTCTTAAACCAAGGTACCACTGTACTAGAAAATGTACCCGGCACTGCCCGGGTATAAAGTGTCAGTGTGTTAATTAGATTTGTTCTAAGGTGCCCAGGAGGCCAAGCTAAAGGTATTGTTTCATCTGAGTTAATGAGTGGAATTAGTGTATACCTGTAGTGCATAGTTGGAGGGGTTCTGTATACCCACAATGTATAGTTTTTAGGGGTCTCGCATATCTGTAGTGCATAGTTGGGGGGGCTGTATACCTATTGTGTATAGTTGGGGGGGGTCCTGTATACCTGTAGTGTGTAGTTGGGGGGGGCTGTATACCTGTAGTGTATAGTTGAGGGAGGTCCTGTATACCTGCAGTGTACAGTTGGTGAAGGTCCTGTATACTGTACTGTATAGTTTGGGGGTCCTGTATACCTGTAGTGCATAGTTTGAGGGTCCTGTATAACTAGTATAGAGCTGGTGGAGGTCCTGAATACCTGTAGTGTATAGTTTGGGGTCCTATATACCTGTAGCATATAGTTGTGGAGTTCCTGTATACCTGTAGTATATAGCTATGGGGTCCTGTATACCTGTAGTATAGAGTTTGTGAAGGTGCTGTATACCTGTATTATAGAGTTGGTGTAGGTCCTGTATACCTGTAGTGTATAGTTTGGGGTCCTATATACCTGTAGTATATAGTTGGTGGAGTTCTTGTATACCTGTAGTGTATAGTTTTGGGGTCGTGTATACCTGTAGTGTATAGTTTGGGGTCCTGCATACCTGTAGTATATAGTTGGTGGAGGTCCTGTATACCTGAAGTATATAGTTGGTGGAGGTCCTGTATACCTGTAGTGTATAGTTTTGGGGTTCTGTATACCTGTAGTGTAAAGTTTGGGGTCCTGTATACCTTTAGTATATAGTTTGTGGAGGTCCCGTGCACCTGTAGTGTATAGTTTTGGGGTCCTGTATACCTGTAGTGTCCTGTATACCTGCAGTGTTATTCAGTCACAGTGTGTCGGTATTGGTCATGTCTGGTATGGCGGTGTTATCCAGTCACAGTGTGGCGGTGTTCTCCAGACACAGTGTGGCGGTATTGGTCAGGTCTGGTATAGTGGTGTTATCCAGTCACAGTATGGCGGTATTGGTCAGGTCTGGTATGGCAGTGTTATCCAGTCACAGTATGGCGGTATTGGTCAGGTATGTTATGACAGTGTTACCCAGTCACAGTATGGTTGTAGTGGTCAGGTCTGGTGGCGGTGTTATCCAGTCACGGTATGGTGGTATTGGTCAGGTCTGGTATGGCAGTGTTATCTAGTCACAGTATGGCGGTATTGGTCAGGTCTGGTATGGCAGTGTTATCCAGTCACAGTATGGCGGTATTGGTCAGGTCTGGTATGGCAGTGTTACCCAGTCACAGTTTGGTATACCTGTAGTGCCCTGTATATATATGTACTGTATAGATCAGGGGTACTCAACAACTTTTAGTGAAGGTCCACTTACCGGGGTCTATTGTCAAGTGAAGGTCCGAGCTGAACATCAGTAGGAAACGTGTTTTGTTACTTTGTCACAAACGTTCAACTATTTATATACAGAATTGCTGCTTATTAGCTGGAAAATTGGCATTTTTTTCTCTCTCACCAGGCCTTTGATATTAGGTACAAAGGGGGTGACTGCCCTGGTAGTATATAGCCCCCCTGTTGCTCCCCCAGTAGTGTATAGCCCCCCCTGTGCGCTCTCCTTCAGTAGTATATAGCCCCCTGTTGCTCCCCCAGTAGTATATAGCCCCCCTGTGCGCTCTTCCCCTGTAGAATATAGCCCCCTGTGAGCTCCCCCCAGTAGTATATAGCCCCCCTGTGCGCTCTCCCCCTGTAGTATATAGCCCCCTGTGCGCTGTCCCCCAGTAGTATATAGCCCCCTGTGAGCTCCCCCCAGTAGTATATAGCCCCCTGTGAGCTCCCCCTGTAGTATATAGCCCCCCCATGCGCTGTCCCCCTGTAGTATATAGCCCCCTGTGAGCTCCCCCCAGTAGTATATAGCGCCCCTGTGCTCTCCCCCCAGTAGTATATAGCCCCCCTTGTGCTTTCCCCCTGTAGTATATAGCCCCTGTGAGGTCCCCCCTGTAGTATATAACCCCCTGTGCGCTCCCCCCAGTAGTATATAGCCCCCTCAGTAGTATATAGCCCCCTGTGAGGTCCCCCCTGTAGTATATAGCCCCCTGTGCGCTCCCCCCAGTAGTATATAGCCCCCTCAGTAGTATATAGCCCCCTGTGAGGTCCCCCCTGTAGTATATAGTCCACCTGTGCGCTCTCCCCTTGTAGATGCCCCCCAGACAGAAAAAAAAATAACAAAAACAACTCACCTAGCACCTCATTCCCCGCTGTGTCTGTCTTCGTCTCTTCCCGTCGGTCCGGCCCCCGGCTGATACGCGCTCTGTAGGGATGTCCCGGGGATTCCCCAGCAGAGCGCGCATCAGTGACCTCAGCGTACGCCGCCGGCCTGCACTTCCGGGAAGGACAGGCCGGCAGCGTACACTGAGGTCTGTGGTGCGCGCTCTGCTGGGGAATCCCCGGGACATCCCCAGAGAGCGCGTATCAGCCGGGGGCCGGACCGACACTGCCCCCAGCCCCACAGGCGTACTGACATCTAAGGACAGTACGCCTATGGGGTGGGAGGCAGTGCGGTGGGGAGCGGGACGGACCGGATCCGTGGCGGTTAGGAGGTCTGACCAGGGGTCCGGACAGCTGGCCTCCGCGGTCCGGGTTCGGACCGCGGTCCGCCAGTTGAGGACCCCTGGTATAGATGAAGTAGGGGGTCCTGTATACATGTACTGTATAGATGGAGTAGGGGGTCCTGTATATACATGTACTGTATAGATGGAGTAGGGGGTCCTGTATATACATGTACTGTATAGATGGAGTAGGGGCTCCTGTATATACATGTACTGTATAGATGGAGTAGGTTGCCCTGTATATACATGTACTGTATAGATGGAGTAGGGGGTCCTGTATATACATGTACTGTATAGATGGAGTAGGGGTCCTGTATATACATGTACTGTATAGATGGAGTAGGGGGTCCTGTATATACATGTACGGTATAGATGGAGTAGGGGGCCCTGTATATACATGAACTGTATAGATGGAGTAGGGGGCCCTGTATATACATGTACTGTATAGATGGAGTAGGGGGCTCTGTATATACATGTACTGTATAGATGGAGTAGGGGCCCTGTATATACATGTACTGTATAGATGGAGTAGGGGGTCCTGTATACATGTACTGTATAGATGGAGTAGGGGGTCCTGTATATACATGTACTGTATAGATGGAGTAGGTGGTCCTGTATATATATGTACTGTATAGATGGAGTAGGGGGTCCTGTATATACATGTACTGTATAGATGGAGTAGGGGGTCCTGTATATACATGTACTGTATAGATGGAGTAGGGGGTCCTGTATATACATGTACTGTATAGATGGAGTAGGGGGTCCTGTATACATGTACTGTATAGATGGAGTAGGGGGCCCTGTATATATATATATATATACTGTATAGATGGAGTAGGGGGCCCTGTATATATATATACTGTATAGATGGAGTAGGGGGCCCTGTATATATATGTACTGTATTGATGGAGTAGGGGGTCCTGTATACATGTACTGTATAGATGGAGTAGGGGGTCCTGTATATACATGTACTGTATAGATGGAGTAGGGGGTCCTGTATATACATGTACTGTATAGATGGAGTAGGGAGTCCTGTATACATGTACTGTATAGATGGAGTAGGGGGTCCTGTATATACATGTACTGTATGGATGGAGTAGGGGGTCCTGTATATACATGTACTGTATAGATGGAGTAGGGGGTCCTGTATACATGTACTGTATAGATGGAGTAGGGGGTCCTGTATATACATGTACTGTATAGATGGAGTAGGGGGTCCTGTATATACATGTACTGTATAGATGGAGTAGGGGGCCCTGTATATACATGTACTGTATAGATGGAGTAGGGGGTCCTGTATATACATGTACTGTATAGATGGGGTAGGGGGTCCTGTGTACATGTACTGTATAGATGGAGTAGGGGGTCCTGTATATACATGTACTGTATAGATGGAGTAGGGGGCTCTGTATATACATGTACTGTATAGATGGAGTAGGGGGTCCTGTATATACATGTACTGTATAGATGGAGTAGGGGGTCCTGTATACATGTACTGTATAGATGGAGTAGGGGGCCCTGTACACATGTACTGTATAGATGGAGTAGGGGGTCCTGTATATACATGTACTGTATAGATGGAGTAGAGGGTCCTGTATATACATGTACTGTATAGATGGAGTAGGGGGTCCTGTATACATATACTGTATAGATGGAGTAGGGGGTCCTGTATACATATACTGTATAGATGGAGTAGGGGGTCCTGTATACATATACTGTATAGATGGAGTAGGGGGTCCTGTATATACATGTACTGTATAGATGGAGTAGGGGGTCCTGTATACATATACTGTATAGATGGAGTAGGGGGTCCTGTATATACATGTACTGTATAGATGGAGTAGGGGGCCCTGTATATACATGTACTGTATAGATGGAGTAGGGGGTCCTATATATACATGTACTGTATAGATGGAGTAGGGGGTCCTGTATATACATGTACTGTATAGATGGAGTAGGGGGTCCTGTATACATGTACTGTATAGATGGAGTATGGGGCCCTGTATATACATGTACTGTATAGATGGAGTAGGGGGTCCTGTATATACATGTACTGTATAGATGGAGTAGGGGGTCCTGTATATACATGTACTGTATAGATGGAGTAGGGGGTCCTGTATATACATGTACTGTATAGATGGAGTAGGGGGTCCTGTATATACATGTACTGTATAGATGGAGTAGGGGGTCCTGTATATACATGTACTGTATAGATGGAGTATGGGGCCCTGTATATACATGTACTGTATAGATGGAGTAGGGGGTCCTGTATATACATGTACTGTATAGATGGAGTAGGGGGTCCTGTATATACATGTACTGTATAGATGGAGTAGGGGGCCCTGTATATACATGTACTGTATAGATGGAGTAGGGGGTCCTGTATATACATGTACTGTATAGATGGAGTAGGGGGTCCTGTATACATGTACTGTATAGATGGAGTAGGGGGTCCTGTATATACATGTACTGTATAGATGGAGTAGGGGGTCCTGTATATACATGTACTGTATAGATGGAGTAGGGGGTTCTGTATATACATGTACTGTATAGATGGAGTAGGGGGTCCTGTATACATGTACTGTATAGATGGAGTAGGGGGTCCTGTATACATGTACTGTATAGATGGAGTAGGGGGCCCTGTATATACATGTACTGTATAGATGGAGTAGGGGGTCCTGTATACATGTACTGTATAGATGGAGTAGGGGGTCTACCAGTTATTACTGTGGATGTTGTGAGGCAGCTTCCCTAGCAACCATTGCTCCCTGTGACAATGAAAGCAGTAATCCTATTGGTTGCTAAGGCTCCAACTGCCGTGTCTGCTGCAGCTAATTATATCACCTGTGTTTGCAGTGAGGAGATTTTCCTATTCATCTCTATGGGGCGCCTCTCTTTCCCCTCCCCCTCCCCTCCTGTACATCTGGCGGGGACGGGACCTTCGCAATAACCTTCCCGGGCACCCAATGTATCTCTGTGCCAAATTTGGGGTCAAACGGTTCAGGCGTTTGGAAGTCTATTTGGGACAGACAGACAGACAGACAGACAGACAGTCAGACAGACAGAAAGACTTTCATTTTTATGATATAGAGATACACTATATGGTACTTTTATATATACAGTGTATGGTACTGTTCTATATACACTGTATGGTACTGTTATATATACACTGTATGGTATTGTTCTATATACACTGTCTGGTGCTGTTCTATATACACTGTATGGTGCTGTTATTTATGCACTGTGTGTTACTATTATGCACTGTATGGTATGTTTTATTTACAATGTATGGTATGTTTTTTATACAATGTATAGTGCTGTTATATATACAGTGTATGGGACTATTATACATACACTGTATGGTTTAGTTATTTATGCACTATATGAAACTATTACTTATACACTGTATGGTACTATTGTACTCTATATACGCTGTATGATACTGTTATATATACACTGTAAGGTACTGTTATTTATATACTGTAAAGTACTGTTATTTATTCACTATATGGTACTTTTATATATACGTTGTATGGTACTTTTATGTATACACTGTTTGGTACTCTTATATATACACACTGTATGGTACTCTTATATATACGCTGCATAGTACTGTTATATATTCACTATATGGTACTTTTATATATACGCTGTATAGTACTTTTATGTATACACTGTATGGTACTGTTATAGATACACTGTATGGTACTGTTATATTTATACGCTGTATGGTACTGTTATATATACGCTGTATGGTACTGTTATAGATAGACTGTATGGTTTGTTCTGGGTGACACAGAAGGCACCATAACGTGCCAGCCTTGATTGTAGAGCAACTACTAAAAATAGTGAATAAGGTCACATGATGTGGGGACAACAGTGGCCGCAGAGACATATCACAGGGCCACCTACCTGCACCTCTCGTGCGTGATAAGCGATGATCAGTCCCAGCAGAATGATGGATGATAAACTTATAAGGCATTTCAGGGCCAGAGAAAACATTGAGTCCTGTAAGAGAAAAAGAGAGAGTCAGGCTGTGTCCTCATGTAGTATACAAGCCCCCCCTCTGTGCCCTCATATAGTATACAAACTCCCTCTGTGCCCTCATGTAGTATACAAACCCCCTCTGTGTCCTCATGTAGTATACAAGCCCCCCTCTGTGCCCTCAGGTAGTAGTCCTTAAGATAGGAACATATGAGGAGCAGGGGTGTAGCTAGGAGTCATGGGGCCCCGACTCTGGCAGCACATCACAAAGAAGAGTGGGCAACTGGAGTAGTGGCACTGGGGGTGCGCAATTAGAATTAGGGCAGCTGGGAGGTGACTGGGGCAGAGAGGCAGCTGGGGCAGATTGCTGGTGACTGGGACAGACTGTGTGTTACTGTGGATCACTGGGACAGGGTGGGGAAGACTGTGGGTGACTCGGGTGACTAGGGCAAGAGGGCACATAACCAGCATACCCTCCCACTCCACCTGGGCACACACCTCAGCACCACTAACGCTGTGATAGCAGGTGGGTATGCAATCAGACAGTGATTCCAACAGGGTGGTCCGTAAAACAGAAGAAAGTATCCTGTAAACAATGAAAACAGAGGTCCGGGCACTCACCGATCTTCTGGAATCTTTATTCAGGCACAATGAACATCAGGGAAGGGAGGACAGGTGGAGGTGCCGGCATACCAGTATCGGGCCCCCACCATATTACACACCCCATTATCAGGCCTCCAGCATATTACAGACTTCAGTATCAGGTCCCCAGCATATTACACACCCCATTGTCAGGCATCAACCATACTACAGATCCCAGTTTCAGGCCTCAAGCTTATTACAGATCCCAGTTTTAGGCCTTCAGAATATTACTTACCCCATTATCAGGCCCCCAGCATATTACACATTTCAGTATCAGGCCCCCAGCATATTAGACACCCCAGTATCAGGCCCCCAGCATATTACAGACCCCAGTATCAGGCCCCCAGCATATTACACATTTCAGTATTAGGCCCCCAGCATATTACACACCTCAGTATCAGGCCCCCAGCATATTACACACCTCAGTATCAGGCCCCCAGCATATTACAGACCCCAGTATCAGGCCTCCTGCATATTACATATCCAAGTGTCTGGGACATATGTGGGACATTTTTTTTGCCAGGAACACCCCTTAAAAATCGTGACAGTCACAGCAAAAACAGGACTCTTGGCAGTTATGCTTACTGGAGGGCCTGCATGCACAAGGAGGCCGAACTACTGTATGGATGTACAGAGGGGAGACCTGACTACTATATGGAGGTACATATGAGGGTACAGGGCCTTTCTACTATGTAGGGCATAGGGGGTGGCTTAACTATCATTTGAGGGCCCCAAACAAATGAGCGAGACTCCAATAAGAGAAGAGGTAGTGAGTTACTGTATGTACAATAACTGTGCTGTAATATGCTTACTGCATATAGGTCTAAATGGTCTGTATACAGCATGATGGTATTATTTATTAGGTGGTCATTAGGTGGTGGTAATATGTGGTCATGGTATGGCGCTATTATTTGTCCACTGTATAGTGTTCTTATTGGTAATCTTACCCTTGATATTATGGGTTTTATATTAGAATATAAAGGTAACATGTAATTATTATGTAATGTAAGATCTGGTAATAGTGTGGCAGTATCATTTCACCTCATATAGAGTTAGTCTCAGTGTAAGGTGAGTATGATGGTACTGTCAAGGCGAGATTTGCGTTTCATCTGTCTTATTCCCAAGTGGCTATCCCTGTCCAAATGAGATAAGCTGAGTGCTAGCGACGAGGACATGACACCAGGCAAAAAGACAGTATAACCCCCTCTCTCAGTTAGGAGTTAGGAGTTAGGAGTGCGCACTCAACGCTTTAGTTGGTTTCACATAAAATATATATAACTTTTAGTGCAGGTGGGGTTTCAAGTCACTAGACACATACATGTCACACTCTGATTGGTCAGTCCATAGATGGTCAGTGGCTTCCTGTCCTGCGCAGTCAGGCTGGCACAACATGATGTTTACCATATATTCTTCATAAAAAGTGTCTTGTTCTTGTGTCTGTGTTGTGACTACTATGTAGGTTCATGGTGCATTTCTCATGGGCGTGCTGCCAGCATTCCTCTCCTTCTAGACACAGTTACAAGGCTGAAGCCATTTTAAGGATTACCATGTTTTTACCCAAAGTAATAACCCCTTCATGTTCACCTTCACAGTACTATGTATGAGATTATACTTGTTCCCTGTATACTGGATATGGTCAGTATGATGGTACTATGTATGAGATTATACTTGTTCCCTGTATACTGGATATGGTCAGTATGATGGTACTATGTATGAGATTATACTTGTTCCCTGTATACTGGATATGGTCAGTATGGTGGTACTATGTATGAGATTATACTTGTTCCCTGTATACTGGATATGGTCAGTATGATGGTACTATGTATGAGATTATACTTGTTCCCTGTATACTGGATATGGTCAGTATGATGGTACTATGTATGAGATTATACTTGTTCCCTGTATACTGGATATGGTCAGTATGATGGTACTACAGTATGTATGAGATTATACTTGTTCCCTGTATACTGGATATGGTCAGTATGATGGTACTACAGTATGTATGAGATTATACATGTTCCCTGTATACTGGATATGGTCAGTATGATGGTACTATGTATGAGATTATACATGTTCTCTGTATACTGGATATGGTCAGTATGATGGTACTACAGTATGTATGAGATTATACTTGTTCTCTGTATACTGGATATGGTCAGTATGATGGTACTATGTATGAGATTATACATGTTCCCTGTATACTGGATATGGTCAGTATGATGGTACTATGTATGAGATTATACATGTTCCCTGTATACTGGATATGGTCAGTATGATGGTACTATGTATGAGATTATACATGTTCTCTGTATACTGGATATGGTCAGTATGATGGTACTACAGTATGTATGAGATTATACATGTTCTCTGTATACTGGATATGGTCAGTATGATGGTACTACAGTATGTATGAGATTATACTTGTTCCCTGTATACTGGATATGGTCAGTATGATGGTACTATGTATGAGATTATACATGTTCCCTGTATACTGGATATGGTCAGTATGATGGTACTACAGTATGTATGAGATTATACTTGTTCCCTGTATACTGGATATGGTCAGTATGATGGTACTACAGTATGTATGAGATTATACATGTTCCCTGTATACTGGATATGGTCAGTATGATGGTACTATGTATGAGATTATACATGTTCTCTGTATACTGGATATGGTCAGTATGATGGTACTACAGTATGTATGAGATTATACTTGTTCTCTGTATACTGGATATGGTCAGTATGGTGGTACTATGTATGAGATTATACTTGTTGCCTGTATACTGGATATGGTCAGTATGATGGTACTATGTATGAGATTATACTTGTTCCCTGTATACTGGATATGGTCAGTATGGTGGTACTATGTATGAGATTATACATGTTCCCTGTATACTGGATATGGTCAGTATGGTGGTACTATGTATGAGATTATACATGTTCCCTTTATACTGGATATGGTCAGTATGATGGTACTACAGTATGTATGAGATTATACTTGTTCCCTGTATACTGGATATGGTCAGTATGATGGTACTATGTGAATAAAATAAAAATACACGGACAGATGGATGACGTCTTAGACAGTGATATATACCAGTATGCTCTGGATCTCCACACGCCCCTGGCCTGTCAAGGGGTTAACCAAGGCAGATTCTGGAACACACTTTGGGGCAGGAGTGCCTGGCGATTGCACCGATCCTCTCACAGTCTTATATAAAGCCTTGCCCCCAGCTTCCCTGACCGCTTTACTAGGAGGCTGGCAACTCTGAGTAAATCCGCCGTCCCTACTGCCACGATTTACACAAAGCCTCATCCCGCCTTCCCACACCCCCTCCTGCCTGCCCATGAGGCAATCGGGGGATACAGCTGGCTTAGGCCTGGGGCGCATTTTGATAAATTTCCCCTAAATAGTCGGACATTTAACGGGTGGGGGGCAATCAATAGTTTGCTATAAGGCCCAGCCATTTCTAGTCCTGCCGCGGCTCCATATCACTATATTCTGGTAGAAGCTGGACATCTTTGGCTCACTTGTCGGGACATGTTCGGCTTATGCCGTACTAATAATTACATTATGACCTTTTTGGTATTGCAGAATATGATCATTTTTTTCTACCTTTAGACATGGAAATCTTTTCATTACAAGGTGCGGTGGGGGGAAGTGATTCCTGGTTACACCTCTATACCATGGGCTAGGGGACGGGACAGATCCTGTAGAGGTCTATAGAGTTCCTTCAGCTTTCACCATCATCCCCCCAAACCGTTGGGGACAGAATTTACAATGCACCCCAAATTTCAAACCCCAAATGTGAAGGATGGGGGGTAGTGATGCACGATGCACCGAAATATCGATACTAATATCGATATTCGGGGCAAAAAAAACGGTTCGGTACCAGGATTTCCTGGTATCGATACTTTATGTTAAGATGTGCAATAGCGCAGCTTAACATAGAGTATAGTGCAGAGAACACGGCGGGCGGCTAGCTTAGCACCAGCCGTGCTCTCTGTGTGCTTCCCACCCCCCGCGCGGCTCACCAACTCCTTCTCCATGCTGCCTGGTCCAGGTGTCATCTCGGACATCTCTCTCCCCCTCCCCAGCAACCAGCGGGGGCCGCCCGGGTACGGCATGCCGCTGTCACTATGGAGCGGCATTCATACTGGACTGTACTGCGTTGTGACTCCCGGCCCCCGCACACAGGCCGCAGGCTCCTCACTACGGGACAATCTCCAAAGCAATCCGCTGCTGCGCACGGAGCGGCTCGGATGCTGCTGACACAGCGGCATCTACACAGTTAAACCGGCTATTTAACTGTGTAGATGCCGCTGTGTCAGCAGCATCCGAGCCGCTCCGTGCGCAGCAGCCGATGGCTTTGGAGATTGTCCTGTAGTGAGGAGCCTGCGGCCTGTGTGCGGGGGCCGGGAGTCACAACGGAGCGAGGAGAGTGACGCCGGGACCGGGCAGCATGGAGCAGGAGGTGAAGGTTCTGCTCCACTACAACTATTACTATCCCCAATGTACTATACTAGTGCTGGGTCAGCACCAGTATAGTATGTTGGGGATAGTAGTTGTATGGCTGACACATAACACTAGTATAGTATGTTGGGCGTAGTAGTTGTATAGCTATATGTCAACCATACAACTACTATCCCCAATATACTATACTTGTGTTATGTGTCAGCCATACTAGTACCCCCAACATACTGCACTGTACATCTGCCATACTACTACTACCCCCAACCTACTATACTGGCATCTGCCATACTACTAGTACCCCCAACATACTGTACTGTACATCTGCCATACTACTACTACTACTACTACCCCCAACCTACTATACTGGCATCTGCCATACTACTAGTACCCCCAACATACTGCACTGTACATCTGCCATACTACTACTACTACCCCCAACCTACTATACTGGCATCTGCCATACTATTAGTACCCCCAACATACTGCACTGTACATCTGCCATACTACTACTACTACTACTACCCCCAACCTACTATACTGGCATCTGCCATACTACTAGTACCCCCAACATACTGCACTGTACATCTGCCATACTACTACTACTACTACTACTACCCCCAACCTACTATACTGGCATCTGCCATACTACTAGTACCCCCAACATACTGTACTGTACATCTGCCATACTACTACTACTACTACCCCCAACCTACTATACTGGCATCTGCCATACTACTAGTACCCCCAACATACTGTACTGTACATCTGCCATACTACTACTACTATCCCCAACCTACTATACTGTGCATCTGCCATACTACTAGTACCCCCAACATACTGCACTGTACATCTGCCATACTACTACCCCCAACCTACTATACTGTGCATCTGCCATACTACTACTACCCCCAACATACTATACTGGCATCTGCCATACTACTAGTACCCCCAACATACTGTACAGTACATCTGCCATACTTCTACTACCCCCAACCTACTATACTGGCATCTACCATACTACCCCCAACTTACTATGCATCTGCCATACTACTACTACTACCCCCAACCTACTATACTGGCATCTGCCATACTACTAGTACCCCCAACATACTGCACTGTACATCTGCCATACTACTACCCCCAACCTACTATACTGGCATCTGCCATACTACTAGTACCCCCAACATACTGCACTGTACATCTGCCATACTACTACTACTACTACCCCCAACCTACTATACTGGCATCTGCCATACTACTAGTACCCCCAACATACTGTACTGTACATCTGCCATACTACTACTACTACCCCCAACCTACTATACTGGCATCTGCCATACTACTAGTACCCCCAACATACTGCACTGTACATCTGCCATACTACTACCCCCAACCTACTATACTGTGCATCTGCCATACTACTAGTACCCCCAACATACTGTACAGTACATCTGCCATACTTCTACTACCCTCAACCTACTATACTGGCATCTGCCATACTACCCCCAACTTACTATGCATCTGCCATACTACTAGTACCCCCAACATACTGTACTGTACATCTGCCATACTACTACTACTACTACCCCCAACCTACTATACTGGCATCTGCCATACTACTAGTACCCCCAACATACTGTACTGTACATCTGCCATACTACTACTACTACTACTACTACTACTACTACCTCCAACCTACTATACTGGCATCTGCCATACTACTAGTACCCCCAACATACTGCACTGTACATCTGCCATACTACTACCCCCAACCTACTATACTGTGCATCTGCCATACTACTACTACTACCCCCAACATACTATACTGGCATCTGCCATACTACTAGTACCCCCAACATACTGTACAGTACATCTGCCATACTTCTACTACCCCCAACCTACTATACTGGCATCTGCCATACTACCCCCAACTTACTATGCATCTGCCATACTACTACTTCTACCCCCAACCTACTATACTGGCATCTGCCATACTACTACTACTACTACCCCCAACTTACTATACTATGCATCTACCATACTACTACCCCCAACCTACTATACTGTGCATCTGCCATACTACTACTACTACTTCCCCCAACCTACTATACTGGCATCTGCCATACTACTACTACTACTACCCCCAACATACTATACTGTGCATCTGCCGTACTACTACCCCCAACATACTATACTGTGCATCTGCCATACTACTACTACCCCCAACATAATATACTGTGAGTCAGCTTCACTACTATTACCCCCAAAATACTATACTGTGTGTTAGCCATACAACTACTACCCCCAACATACTATACTGTGTGTGACCCATACAACTACTACCCCCAACATACTATGCTGTGAGTCAGCCATACTACTACTACCCCCAACTACTATAATAAAAACAAAAAAAGGGGGAAATATTGGCATCACCACATGCGCAATTGCACGTTTAAATGATCACCTTCCCAATCTCGCACAGTATACAGTGTTCCAAAAAAATATCATATATCATTGCGCGCATTTTTAACACATGTATTTAAAAAACAAACAAAAAAAACATAACTTTTGTAACATTTGTACAGTGTAAGTTGTAAATTAAAATGAAAATATATTGTACCATTGTAATAGTGCAGACCTGAAGAATATAGATAACATGTCAGGTATATTACATAGTGAACATTGGGGAGTGTTATATCTGCAGTTGAGGGGGGGCATTATATTGAGTTATTATTGGGGGGGGGGGGGTTATACGCTAAGTATCGAAATGGTATTGAGTATCGAAATAAAAAAGTTGGTATTGGTATTGAACTCAAAATTTTGGTATTGTGACATCCCTAATGGGGGGTCCATTTAGCAGATGCACACTCCAGTAGAGGGAGCGGCCAGTGGGAGCTCCCCCAGTACAGGCAGAGTGTGCGGGCAGGGCATGCCAGTGTCTGCAGGATGACTTACAGCTTCACCCCTCCTGGTTACGGTGAGGTCATAATGCAGTAGGGAAATTAACAGATTGAAGCTGTTTTATCAGACGCTCTAAACCTCGACTGCAGAAATCTAAAGTCTGCTCCGCTGCCAGACACCAGTGTCTCTCCCGTCCAGGAAAACTTCTGTCACATTTTATCTGTCATGGTTTAAAGGACTGAGTTCTACCAACTAGAGTATTCATAGTAAATGCTGTGCTCTTATACACTGTTCCAGCTGGAGTATTCATAGTAAATGCTGTGCTCTTATACACTGTTCCAGCTGGAGTATTCATAGTAAATGCTGTGCTCTTATACACTGCTCCAGCTGGAGTATTCATAGTAAATGCTGTGCTCTTATACACTGCTCCAGCTGGTGTACTCATAGTAAATTCTGTGCTCTTATACACTGCTCCAGCTGGAGTATTCATAGTAAATGCAATGCTCTTATACATTGCTCTAGCTGGAGTATTCATAGTAAATGCAATGCTCTTATGCACTGCTCCAGCTGGAGTATTCATAGTAAATACTGTACTCTTATATACTGCTCCAGCTGGAGTATTCATAGTAAATACTGTACTCTTATACACTATTCCAGGTAGAGTATTCATAGTAAATGCTGTGCTCTTATACACTATTCCAGGTAGAGTATTCATAGTAAATACTGTGTTCTTATACACTGCTCCAGCTGGAGTATTCATAGTAAATACTGCGCTGTTATATACTGCTCCATCTGGAGTATTCATAGTAAATGCTGTGCTCTTATATACTGCTCCAGCTGGAGTATTCATAGTAAATACTGTACTCTTATACACTATTCCAGGTAGAGTATTCATAGTAAATGCTGTGCTCTTATACACTATTCCAGGTAGAGTATTCATAGTAAATACTGTGCTCTTATACACTGCTCCAGCTGGAGTATTCATAGTAAATGCTGTGCTCTTATATACTGCTCCAGCTGGAGTATTCATAGTAAATACTGCGATCTTATACACTGCTCCAGCTGGAGTATTCATAGTAAATACTGCGATCTTATATACTGCTCCAGCTGGAGTATTCATAGTAAATACTGTGCTCTTATACACTGCTCCAGCTGGAGTATTCATAGTAAATACTGTGCTCTTATACACTGCTTCAGCTGGAGTATTCATAGTAAATACTGTGCTCTTATACACTGCTCCAGCTGGAGTATTCATAGTAAATGCAATGCTCTTATACATTGCTCTAGCTGGAGTATTCATAGTAAATGCAATGCTCTTATGCACTGCTCCAGCTGGAGTATTCATAGTAAATACTGTACTCTTATATACTGCTCCAGCTGGAGTATTCATAGTAAATACTGTACTCTTATACACTATTCCAGGTAGAGTATTCATAGTAAATGCTGTGCTCTTATACACTATTCCAGGTAGAGTATTCATAGTAAATACTGTGCTCTTATACACTGCTCCAGCTGGAGTATTCATAGTAAATACTGCGCTGTTATATACTGCTCCAGCTGGAGTATTCATAGTAAATGCTGTGCTCTTATATACTGCTCCAGCTGGAGTATTCATAGTAAATGCTGTGCTCTTATATACTGCTCCAGCTGGAGTATTCATAGTAAATACTGCGATCTTATACACTGCTCCAGCTGGAGTATTCATAGTAAATATTGTGCTCATATACACTGCTCCAGCTGGAGTATTCATAGTAAATGCTGTGCTCTTATATACTGCTCCAGCTGGAGTATTCATAGTAAATACTGCGATCTTATACACTGCTCCAGCTGGAGTATTCATAGTAAATATTGTGCTCATATACACTGCTCCAGCTGGAGTATTCATAGTAAATACTGTGCTCTTATACACTGCTCCAGCTGGAGTATTCTAAGAAAAAAAGACAAATTTGGTTAGCTCTCCTACAACACCATTCACACTAGGCAGGAGCACATTGCTATGGTTGAAATTGCAAACACACAAAGTGTGTATTTATAGAAAATGCTGTTCTCTTATATACCGCTCCAGGTGGAGTAGTGGGGTCCCTTGGGAAGATATCACGGTGGGCCGGAGTGGTGTAGTGGCCCTCCCAGAACTGCCACCCACAGAAAGGGGAAATGTCCCAAGGATGTAGTGTACACTGTGTCGGTGTGGGGTGAAGGATCACAGAGTCTCTTTACCATAAATAACCTTGTTTTTACTTGAGAAGTACTTGCGTGCAGCAAGTTATACAGCTTTCCTTTGTCAGGGTGTAATACACTTGATAGTTCCCTTGGTAAAGCACTTGATAAAACACTTAATAATACAGCGACCATATCTGTGATAGGAATACAGCAAGGAGTACATTCGTGCTGACTGAGTAACGTGTTGAGAGATACAAAGAATCAGAATAGCAGAGAGGAGGATGTTGTGAGAGTCCCAACCCAAGTAGTACTGTACTCTGCCAGGATGTTGGAGGATAAGGTAGAAGAAAAAGAGAATACTTGTGCCCATGTAATGGCCTTTGGGTCTTCACATCACCTAATGCCCGTCCTATAAGGGTAACGCCCCAGACCTTGTTACCTGGGATGAGCAGAATGCTGAGGGTTCCCTGCTGACAACCGCGCTGCGAGATAGAATTCCTAGGCTCTTAGAAACTTTGCTCTATCCGGATCAGTTCCTAGCTTACGGCTATCTGTGCATACTGTCCTGCTCTGTGACTCTCCTAGTCCACGATGTGGGTTGAGATGATCTCTGATTTGTCTTCTCCTGTAAGGGGTTAACACTGCATAGTGTTGTGTAGGGTACACTGAGAAAAAACTGTGAGCTGTGTCTTGTCTTGCTTCCTACCCATACGGGGATCTGACTTAGGGTCAGTTCACACGTACAGACTCACAGCGTAAATTTTGCTGCAAGTCTGTCAGGTCCTGGCAGTTGACTGTCACTGTCTGAACGACCGCTGCGTGTATGTAATTCTGCCGGCCCCTTAACCCCTTCAGCTCCCGCCCGTCTCTCTCTCCGCTCCCGCTCGGTATACATTACCTCTCCTTGCTGCACGGGATCCCGGCGTACTGCTCTCCCGCCAGGCCAATCAGTGCCTGCGGCTGGGCAACACACTGATTGGCCAGGCAGGAGAGCAGTACACCGGGACCCCATGCAGCAAGGAGAGGTAATGTATACAGAGCGGGAGCGGAGAGAGAGCCGGGCGGGAGCTGAAGGGGTTAAGGGGCCGGCAGAATTACATACACGCAGTGGTGATCAGACTGCTGCGAGTATATAGAGACAGTGAACTACAAGGCCCTGACAGACTCGCAGCGAGATTTACGCTGCAAGTCTGTACGTGTGAACTGACCCTTAGACTGAACTCTTGAGAGTAGGGGGGCCTGGCAGAGGGCCAGGGCCCAGAGAAAGACCACTGTAGAGAGCTGTCTAGCTTGCGTCCTTCCTCTACAATGTCAAACACAAAAGACTTATACACTTCCTCTACCTATGTGACTTCCTTCCTCAGTGTATCTAAGGTGCGCTGTGAGTGGGTGAAGAGTGCAATAGCAGAAGTAAAGAGAGAGCTGAAAAGAGAGGAGAAAAGAAGAAAAGATTTCTATAGGTTCACAGATCCATGTGACACACAAATAAACAATAACCCTTTACATACTTCAGCCATGCAGCATGTAAGCACATACATCTAATACAGCGACTTCTAGTGGCGAAACTTTATCACTACCTTCATCACCACTTGTGTACAATAAGTACAGGCTTTTACGAAGGGAGTAACCAATAGCAACACCCGTGCTCGGACGCCACACCAGCACATCCTCTGCCTAGCACTATGGTGCCCTGCCTCCACTGCCAGCACATACCCTGCCTAGCAATATGGTGCCCTGCCTCCACTGCCAGCACATACCCTGCCTAGCAATATGGTGCCCTGCCTCCACTGCCAGCACATACCCTGCCTAGCAATATGGTGCCCTGCCTCCACTGCCAGCACATACCCTGCCTAGCAATATGGTGCCCTGCCTCCACTACCAGCACATCCCCGGCCTAGCAATATGGTGCCCTGCCTCCTCTCCCTAGCATTATGGTGCCCTGCCTCCACTACCAGCACATACCCTGCCTAGCACTATGGTGCCCTGCCTCCACTGCCAGCACATACCCTGCCTAGCAATATGGTGCCCTGCCTCCACTACCAGCACATCCCCGGCCTAGCAATATGGTGCCCTGCCTCCACTGCCAGCACATACCCTGCCTAGCAATATGGTGCCCTGCCTCCACTGCCAGCACATACCCTGCCTAGCACTATGGTGCCCTGCCTCCACTGCCAGCACATACCCTGCCTAGCAATATGGTGCCCTGCCTCCACTGCCAGCACATACCCTGCCTAGCAATATGGTGCCCTGCCTCCACTACCAGCACATCCCCGGCCTAGCAATATGGTGCCCTGCCTCCTCTCCCTAGCATTATGGTGCCCTGCCTCCACTACCAGCACATACCCTGCCTAGCAATATGGTGCCCTGCCTCCACTACCAGCACATCCCCGACCTAGCAATATGGTGCCCTGCCTCCTCTCCCTAGCATTATGGTGCCCTGCCTCCACTACCAGCACATACCCTGCCTAGCACTATGGTGCCCTGCCTCCACTACCAGCACATACCCTGCCTAGCAATATGGTGCCCTGCCTCCACTACCAGCACATCCCCGGCCTAGCAATATGGTGCCCTGCCTCCTCTCCCTAGCATTATGGTGCCCTGCCTCCACTACCAGCACATCCCCTGCCTAGCAATATGGTACCCTGCCTCCACTACCAGCACATCCCCGGCCTAGCAATATGGTGCCCTGCCTCCACTACCAGCACATCCCCGGCCTAGCAATATGGTGCCCTGCCTCCACTACCAGCACATCCCCTGCCTAGCAATATGGTGCCCTGCCTCCACTACCAGCACATCCCCTGCCTAGCAATATGGTGCCCTGCCTCCACTACCAGCACATCCCCTGCCTAGCAATATGGTGCCCTGCCTCCACTACCAGCACATCCCCTGCCTAGCACTATGGTGCCCTGCCTCCACTACCAGCACATCCCCGGCCTAGCAATATGGTGCCCTGCCTCCACTACCAGCACATCCCCTGCCTAGCAATATGGTGCCCTGCCTCCACTACCAGCACATCCCCTGCCTAGCAATATGGTGCCCTGCCTCCACTGCCAGCACATCCCCTGCCTATCAATATGGTGCCCTGCCTCCACTGCCAGCACATACCCTGCCTAGCACTATGGTGCACTGCCTCCACTACCAGCACATCCCCGGCCTAGCAATATGGTGCCCTGCCTCCACTACCAGCACATCCCCTGCCTAGCAATATGGTGCCCTGCCTCCACTACCAGCACATACCCTGCCTAGCACTATGGTGCCCTGCCTCCACTACCAGCACATCCCCGGCCTAGCAATATGGTGCCCTGCCTCCACTACCAGCACATCCTCTGCCTAGCAATATGGTGCCCTGCCTCCACTGCCAGCACATACCCTGCCTAGCAATATGGTGCCCTGCCTCCACTACCAGCACATACCCTGCCTAGCACTATGGTGCCCTGCCTCCACTGCCAGCACATACCCTGCCTAGCACTATGGTGCCCTGCCTCCACTACCAGCACATCCCCGGCCTAGCAATATGGTGCCCTGCCTCCACTACCAGCACATCCCCTGCCTAGCACTATGGTGCCCTGCCTCCACTACCAGCACATACCCTGCCTAGCAATATGGTGCCCTGCCTCCACTACCAGCACATCCCCTGCCTAACAATATGGTGCCCTGCCTCCACTACCAGCACATCCCCGGCCTAGCACTATGGTGCCCTGCCTCCACTACCAGCACATCCCCTGCCTAGCACTATGGTGCCCTGCCTCCACTACCAGCACATCCCCTGCCTAGCACTATGGTGCCATGCTAACACTGGCATTAAAAGCCCCAAGCTGCATCCTGTGGCATCGCTGCATAGAAATTGTAATAATTAATAGTAATTAGATGCTGGCCACCTGCAGGCTGACTTTGAGCTGCTTCTGGTTAACCCCTTCTCTTCTGGTATTTCTATACTATATATAGTGAAGGTTTTTGATGGTAATTTCACCAGGGTGGCACCTTTAGCTGTATTACGTACCACGCTGACTGTGACAGCACTGTATCCAGTTGGTCATAGATGTGTTTGGCATCTCTAGATGTCTGGCTGGTGCTACTGACATTTATCTGGCTTGTATAGATGATAACTGATAAAAGGCATACGCCTTTTAGTGAATTTGGCCAGGGAAAGGTAGCGGGGCTAATTTAAGACCGACGTACAAGTTGGCCGGTCTTCATAAATCCCCCCTAAGCGTAAGGAGCGGCAGCATGCTAGACACAGCACCATTCCCTCTCTTTGGGACTTCCAAAGATTGGACTTCCATTCTTGTGATCCCAACAAGTGCGCCCCCGCCAATTAGCTGACCAATCCTGGGAATAGGTGATAACCTGTAATCTGGTAAAAACTGGTCAGCCAAACCCCCAACCATCTAATAATAATAATCTAATAGATAGAGACAGTTCTTTCACGTTATATTCGGAGTACTGCGATCTTGTTCTTGTGTATATTGGGCACTTTTAGTCATATAAGTGCTGCTCGCTAGCACCATCCTTTTTTTCATTGGAGTTCTGCACTTTTAGTTTGGAGATAGATAGATAGATAGATAGGAGATAGAGAGAGAGATAGATAGATAGATAGATAGATAGATAGATAGATAGATAGATCCGCTGCACTCCTTCGGTGAAAAATCAAGTGTTTATTTCATAGCAAAAAGTTTACAAACTGCAACGTTTCAGTCTCATCGCGAGACCTTTCTCAAGATAGATAGATAGATAGATAGATAGGAGATAGATAGATAGATAGATAGATAGATAGGAGATAGATAGATAGGTAGATAGATAGATAGATAGATAGATAGATAGATAGGAGATAGATAGGAGATAGATAGATAGGAGATAGATAGATAGATAGATAGATAGATAGATAGATAGATAGGAGATAGATAGATAGATAGATAGATAGATAGATAGATAGATAGATAGATAGGAGATAGATAGATAGATAGATATTAGATAGGAGATAGATAGATCGATAGATAGATAGATAGATAGGAGATAGATAGATAGGAGATAGATAGATAGATAGATAGATAGGAGATAGATAGATAGATAGATAGATAGATAGATAGATAGATAGATAGATAGATAGGAGATAGATAGATAGATAGATTCGCTGCACTGCTTCGGTGAAAAATCAAGTGTTTATTTCATAGCAAAAAGTTTACAAACTGCAACGTTTCAGTCTCATCACGAGACCTTTCTCAAGATAGACAGATAGATAGGAGATAGATAGATAGATAGGAGATAGATAGATAGATAGATAGATAGATAGGAGATAGATAGATAGATAGATAGGAGATAGATAGGAGATAGATAGATAGATAGATAGGAGATAGATAGGAGATAGATAGATAGATAGATAGATATATAGGAGATAGATAGATAGATAGGAGATAGATAGATAGATAGGAGATAGATAGATAGATAGATAGATAGGAGATAGATAGATAGATAGATAGATAGATAGATAGATTTGTCTCCTTGTTCTCAAGGAGATAATAGGCAGAGTCTGGCAGTGGTTGAAGCCGGACCCATTGAGTGGGGGGATGTTAGAAATAGAAGTATTCCCCACCAGCTATGGTATGTGCACTGGTACCATAACAAAGTGGCAGTCAGACGCTGGAAAAAGCATCTGTCGCCGAGCTGTGATCTCTGGATAATCTGTGCAGCCATGAGAGCAGTCACATCCGGAGCCTCTTCAGTCCTGACCTTTTGTGGCCTCTGACTGGCACTTTGGAAACCACTGTTGATAAAATAGAAATGAGAGGGGCTGATGGTCCTATTGTTGCTTTGTATGTGGATGGGCTTATGCAGAATGCTACATTCCCTGGCTGGCACTTTTCGGGGTTGTGGTGCCTTTAAGCAGTGATGGTGCTCTGACTCCTCTGTGGGAGTTATCGGAGGAGATGTTCTGGAGTGGGACGTTGGGTTCGAGGCCTTCTCTGTCTTCGGGCTTTGTTCTGCTATAATTCTATATGAAGAATAAACTCATATGTTTTGTTCCGATGGCTGTTCTGGAAGCCAAGCTGTTCTATTAAATCACACAACAATGTGCAGCAATCTCCATACCGTGCAATTACCAGAAATTATTAATGACAATTTAAGGGAAAGGTCCCTGGAGCAAAATGCGGAGGCCCAGAGAACAGAACTCGGTGGGAAAAGAAAGACTCCGCTGCGGCCATCACTTAATCCCGGGAAACTATTATTTGTTGCCTCACCTACCCCCGCGGCCGACAGTACCCCAAAAACAAAGTCCTAGAAAACTGTATCCCCCATATGATTCACACAACTTATGTAGGATTAAAGTAAACTGTCCCAACGCAGGAGGCGCTGGAGGGGGTCTGCTACTCCAAGGGGGCAAATAGCAAAAAA